>NW_012102144.1:4068560-4086467 GCF_000951045.1 Mandrillus leucophaeus | reverse complement strand
TTTTATTTTAAATTCAGGGAGCACATGTGCAGGATGTGCAGGTTTAGCCAGGATGGTCTCAATCTCCTGACCTCGTGATCCGCCCATCTCGGCCTCCCAAAGTGCTGGGATTACAGGCTTGAGCCACTGTGCCCGGCCCTGAGTTTTTTGTAAATTAAGAAACTCTTTGCTCTGAATGTACAAGCTTACTTACTTATTTCAGGTTGTAACCTTGCCTTGGCCCAGTGTATTTCCCATTAATCTCCAGAAGTGCGTTAGATTCATGAGATAGACCCCCCACGCTCAATCCTGTGTGACAGGAAGGAGCCCAATTAAATAAATACACATGTTTCTGAAATAATTATGTTGTGACTGGTGAGGATCAAAGAATTAATTCATCTTCTTTTTTAAACTTTTAGCGAACTTTTCACAATAATGCTCTTTCCACCTTTGTAAAATAGGGAGATGTCATTTGTAGTAGGCACAATGATTAGCCCACATGAGTGAGACTTAGCGTAGATTTTTAAATGCTGAGGTTCAGCCATAATAAGAAAGTGGTTCTCAGAGTGACAAACAATATGTGCTTAAAATCTTTCAGTGGTGCCCCCAGATTCCTAGAATAAATCCCAAATTCCTTCAATAGCTTTGTAATCTAACCCCGATTTAAGTGTACACGTTTATCTTTTAATATTACAGAGTTTCTTAGCTTAAGCACTACTGACCTTGAGAGCTAGTCTTTGTTGTGAAGGCTGTCCTGTGCACTGTAGGATGTTTAGCAGCTTCCCTGGCCTCTACCCACTACAGGCTAACAGCAGTTCCCACTGCCACTTGTGACAACCAAAAGCACCAGGAATTGACAAATGTTCCCTGGGGCCAAAGTCTCCCTTGATTAAGAACCACTAACTTACAGTCCTTTATTCTCTCAAACTCGACTCCACCGTGATGAACTTCTTTCCATTTCGGAATGCACATTTCTTTCTTCTCTGTACCTTTGTACCTCTGTGCCTTTTATGTACGCACCACACTTCCCACTCTGTTATGCCTAGCAAACTCCTCCGTCTTATCTTCAGGCCTCAACTTAGCAGCCTGGGTTAGATAGGTCCAGCTTCCACCTGCATTTCCGCTTTCACAGACTGGCTCTGTTGTATGAAGTAGTTGAAGGTTTATCTGCACCTCCTATTAAACCATAAGTGGCAAGAGATCAAGATCATTACTGAGGTCTTCACTGCTGTATTCCATTGCCTGGCACATATTGGGAGCCCAGTAAAGAGTTGCCGAATAAACGAACATTTGAGTCCCACGAAGATTAGTCAACACCACTATAGTGTTACTTTTTTAAAAAATTGCATTTCCTTATACAGTTATTAAACTTTAAGAGTTCAAAAATAACCTTGGGAAAAAACTGGCGCAATGTGTGTTAAACACAAATCACTGTTTCAACTGAATTCCTTCCATGCATTTGACCTTTACAAGTCTTTTTAGCTTAATTTATTTTATATTTAAAACCTATATTTTATCACAATTTGGCAGATTTTTGTTTGCTGTCTATTAGCACGGTAAAGGTCACATCATTAGATGAAGCCTGGTGGCAGAAAAAACACAGTAATTTGCCAATGGGAAACACAGAAAAACTGGCTTCATTTTTTATGTTGTGCTGTAACTTTTACCTTGGGGTTGATTTAAAATGTTATTATTCAAAATTGAAAATTATATCTGAAATGAATTCTGTAAAGTACACAAAAGAGAAAAATTATCTAAATGGCTAAATCTAAAACCATGGTTATGTTACACAATTAAATATTAGAAAGTGCTTAAAATATCTTGGCTAACAAAGGGATTTAAAGATCTATTAAATAAAAACTACTAAAGCGTATAGACCCCCTAGACTATGTGTTTCTCTTTGATTCTTGTCATTTAACATTTTTTAATGATAAAAGAAAATAATTTCCAACAATACTTATATGTCAGCTAGATAATTATTTGATGTGTACTCAATTGGATATAAAATACAGTCCATTGTTGATAGTGTTATATAGGACCCAGGGCAATGTTCACAGTAATTATCTAGGCACTATTTCTCATTTCAAGGACTTTCAATACAACATAAAGCAAGGTAACTTGTCAAAATGATTTACTGAGTGTCCACTCTATGCACACACTAGAGTTGATAACAAGAGGTAACTGAGACACAGCACTTGCCTCAAGAAACCACCAGTCTGGCAAAGGACAAAAGACATGTACACAAAGAACTGTAGTTTTGTAAAGAAAGCCCCATGCATTAAAATAAACAGAATGCTATATGTCTTCAAAGACAAGAGAGATAATATCTGTGTGTGTGGGTGGGGGGGTGTGTAATGGGGTTGTCTCCAAAAGCAGGGCATTCTAGATAAATGAATTTGCTTAAAAACAGAATTTACGTAAGACTTTTTTTTCTACTTTTGTGTTAGGTTCTGGGGGTACATGTGCAGGTTTTTTAGATGGGTAAATTGCTTGGTGTATGAATGATCTCGTCACTAAGATAGTGAGCATAGTAACTGATAGGTAGCCTGCCAGCCCATACCCTCCCTCCCACCTCCCCCCTCAGGTAGATCCCATTGTTGATTGTTCCCATCTTTGTGTATATAAGACGTATTTTGATAACAGTGAGCAGAGTATGGAAGTATTTGGAGGTAAGGGCTAGAATGGTTGGTGACTTATACATCACAGTGAAGAACATGCTTTCACCTTGGCTGAAAGGAGCCACATTTCAACAATTTTTGTCTCTACCCTACTAGTGTTGAGTAAAATGCTGTCCCTTCATTGGTAGTGGTGGTGGTAGCAGAGCATGTGCGAGGGAAGGGAAAGGAGAAAGGAAGAGAGAGAGGAGGAAAAGAAGGGAAGGAGAAGGGAAGGGAAAGGAAAAGGGGTCCATTATTGATAGTGTTGTGTAGAACTAAGGGCATGGTTCACAGTAATTATCTAGGCACTATTTCTCATTTTAAAGGATTTTCAATATAATGTAAAGCAAAGTAACCTGTCAAAATGATTTACTCTAAGCAAATGCTAGCATTGATAACAAGAGGTAACTGAGACATAGCACTTGCCTGGAGAATATATATAGGGGACTGTATTAGATTCACTAATAAGGAGCCACTGAAGATTTTTAAATCTGAATACTATAATTTCAGCTCTACTGTATAATCATCTGACCATGGGCATAGAATATACTGTGAGGAAAGAGGCATGTGGTAAGTTACCAGCTGAAACTACCTAGATAAGAGAAATTGAGGCCCTGACTCTCGGGTTAACCATGGCGATAAAGAGGAGATCAATGAGATATTTCATAAGGAGGATTTCAGGGACATGATAAACAATGAATTAGGTACAAGCAAGAAAGACTTGATACCACTCTGAAGTTTCATGAGTAAACAACTTAGCAATTAAAGAAGCTATTAATAGAAACGGAGAGGGGAAGAAAAGGAAGAGTTCAGTTCTTGGAAGGTAGAACTGTCACATGCTTGCAGGCCTCTGAGCAGAGATAATTAGTCTTGGGCCTCAGAAGAAAGCCTTAGTGAAGGTTATGCCTTTGAGAGTCTCTAGCATGGAGGAAAAGACAGAGAAGCCACTGGCGTGGATGAGATGGTCTAGGGAGTGGGGAAAGGAGATACGACTAAGGACATTTGGTTGGACCTCTATTTAGAATATCTAAGTGATAAGGAGAAAATCAAGCAAGATCATGCTCTGTGAGAAAACTCAAGGCAGGCGATTTAAAAGAGAATGCAGGAAAAGCAAAACTCCCCACTCCCTAAGCGTGGGCTGCACTTAGTGACTTGCTTCCAAAGAGGACAGCATAAAAAAAGGAAGGGAGGCCAGCCGCGGTGGCTCACACCTGTAATCCCAGCACTATGGGAGGCCAAGGCAGCCACATCACAATGTCAAGAGGTTGAGACCATCCTGGCCAACATGGCGAAACCCCGTCTCTACTAAAAAAAAAAAAAATTAGCTGGGCGTGGTGGCACGTGCCTGTAATCCCAGCTACTTAGGAGGCTGAGACAGGAGAATTGCTTGAACCCGGGAGGCAGAGGTTGCAATGAGCTGAGATCGTGCCACTGTACTCCAGGCTGGCGACAGACCGAGACGCTGTCTCAAAAAAAGAAAAAGGGAAAGAGGAACTTGGCAGAACAGTAACCTGGCAAACACTGCCTCAGTCAAGTAGTGGCAAGTCTTTTAATCTTCCTGCAAGTCTGTCCTTATCTGTAATAATAATAATGTACCTACCCCATAGGGTTATTGTAAAACTTAGATGAATTCATTATTTTAACGTTTTAAAATAGCATCTGGCACATGGTGTTCAGTAAATGTTAGATATTTGTTCTTATGTTTCTGGCATGAACTGAATGAAGCAAATTAGGATGTGTAGTTTGTAAATGACATCAAACTAATGTGAATTACAATGCTCTGGATAACCGTAATACATTTTAAAATTCTCTTAATTTCTTTCCACAAACATTGGTATTGTTTTTTAGAGTTAGGGTCTCACTCTGTCACATAAGCTGGAGTGCGGTGGTGTGATCATAGCTCACTACAGCCTTAAACTCCTGGGCTTAACTGATCATCCTGCCTCAGCTTCTAGAAAAGCTAGGACTACAGGTTCATGCCATCATACCTGGCTACTTATTTTAAAAAAAACCTTTTTAAGAGAGGGTGTCACAGTGTTGCCCAGGCTGGTCTCAAACTCCTGGCCTCGAATGATCCTCCGCCCTCAGCCTCCCAAAACGCTAAGATTATAGGCATGAGCCACTGTGCCCAGCCTCACATACATTTTTGACACTCTACTGTGTAACCAGGTGCTAGAAGTTGTAAGGAGAGATAGGAGTAGGTCATAGTCACTACCCACAAAGTGGTCTTTATCACTGTCCTTAGATGTCACAGAGTTGGACTCATAAACCAACAAGTGGTAAGATAGAGGATCCATATGACGTTCTATGGGAGCACAAAGGGGTGGTACTTAGACTGGGGAGGATGTGAGGAAGGCCTCCTAAATACAGTGACCTTTGAGGTTTGCCTTAAATGACAAACACAAGTACCCAGGTAGAGAAGAGGAAAGAGGATGCTTAGGTATTCAGACATGAAAAAGTATGACAGGTTTACAGGAATGTGAGTCATTTGTTGTGGCTGGAACTTAGAGTACTTGTGTGGAACTTGGTGGGCAAAGGCACTAGCAACTAAGAAAAGAAAAGATTGCCTATAAAAATAAAATGAAATACAATAGGAACAAGTGTAGAATACACTTACTTTTAGGGAAAAATTAAAGTGTGGAATACACTTACTTTTAGGGAAAAATTAAAATAAAGGAAGTAGAAGTGCTAAAAGTTAGCTAGAGAAGAAAACATATATAAGTGAATAGAAATTCATAAAGTCATCCCGTAAACAGGAAAGACCAACATGATACCAGGTTTTATTAAAAGACATAAAAATACTGATGAGCTCTCCTTCTGTGGTCTATGATATTTGGCATTGGTCAAATACTCAGTTTAAGATCAGCACACTTTTCAATCAACTTGGAGACGATCCAGCATGAGTGGAAAATTATTCAAAGGGGTCAAATATAGGAAAAGAACAAAGAAATGGCATAGTTATCCTTTTCAGTTATGTGAAGGGGTCATAGAAAAGATATACTGATTAGATATTCTCCATGTCCACAAAGTCGTCAATGAGAGGAAACAGTCTTCTTGTCAAGGAGACCAGAATGTCACGCACGTAGAGGGGACTTGGGTTCCAGGTGACGAGACTTAGGAATGGACTGCTAGGGCATGACTATGCACTGGCCTTCCCCAGAGACCTTCAGCAGGCGAAGGCAACACTCTTTCTCCTAATTAGATGTTAATTTACCTGAAGACTTTCAGCGCCTCTCTCAAAGACTATGCAAAGAGTCATGATTTGCTGATCAAAGACCAAAGTACGCTTTCAAAATCATGCCTTTGTCACTAATGTAAAATCTGGTAAAATACAGAAAAAGTAGTAGAAACTTTATCATCCCATTTTAAATGAATATAGGTCAACTGCTATATAATTGCAACAAAAAGGTTTGAAAGGCATCTCTGAAACAAAGTTCACAGGGGGAAAAAAGTGAGAAGCCATTAACCAGAATTCTTCACATATTTTACTCAGTTTTTCAACATTTTCTAACTCTAAAAAATTCCAATTAGAGTAAGTTTGATTCTGCACTAAACATTTCTGAAACGGAGATATTTAATAAAATTCCCTGTTCTATTCATGCAGCTAGAATGGCTTCATTTTAGCCTGACCTCCTGGCACAGAAAGAACATAGATTACATACATATACTTCTAAGTTAGAAAAAAATTAAAGATTGTTTTAAAAATCTCTTCAGGATATATAGTACATTCTGGAAATATGAGACATTCATTTGCCAATGAGTTTTCTATCTGCTACCAAATTAGTTATGAATTATAATCACTAGAGTTATATCCAATTCTACCAAAAAGCTAATTGTAGAATTTAGTATGTTTAAGCCCTGAAAGAGGAGAATGATAACCTAGATGAACCAAAATAACCAAGAACAGATACCTATTACAGAGTTGTTGACAAAGTTTTATTTCCTAATTAAAACAAGCATCTCAAATCCTCTTGAGATTCCACAATATAGTTACTCAAAGATTTAAAGTGATACTAAGATCTAACTTGAAAAGAGCTATTAGAGTATTCATTAACACTAACTTGCCTTTTCTCAGAATTCTTACCCTATAATGTGATGAAAACACAGCATTTTTTTCTAACCTAGATAGAAAGCGCCATGCTGGAAGGACCCAAATTCAAATTTCAGGTTCACATCATCCTAGAGATAGAGGAGAAACTAAACTGTTTTTGTTTTGTTTTGTTTTTGTTTTTGTTTTAAGTTACCAGCTAACATGGTGATAAAAATATAACCACAAAATATCTGTTACCTTCTCTACTTAGATGTATGCTTAAGAAGTTCAAAGTAAGTTTTTGATTTTTGTTTTGTTTTGTTTTTTGTTTTTCGTTTCTTGTTTTTTTTTATGGTTTGTTTGTTTTTTGTTTGTTTTTTGTGAGACGGAGTCCCACTCTGCCACCAGGCTGGAGTGCAGTGGCACAGTCTCAGCTCACTGCCACCTCCACCTCCCAGGTTCAAGCAATTCTCCTGCCTCAGCCTCCCGAGTAGCTGGGACTACAGGCGCATGCCACCATGCCCAGCTAATTTTTGTATTTTTAGTAGAGACAGAGTTTCAGCATGTTGGCCAGGATGGTCTCAATCTCTTAATCTCATGATCCGCCCGCCTCAGCCTCCCAAAGTGGTGAGAATTACAGGTGTGAGCCACCGCACCCAGCCTAGTACTTTTTTTTAATAAAAGATAAATGTACTCTTTTCTTACTACGGTCTCCTGAAAGAACTTGTTGAAGGTTCTGCAGCCTTCTGGCAGTGAGAGACTGTATACAGTTAAAGAGTAATGAAATTTGAAGGGGTGGGGGTGGGAGGGAATAAAATGGATAAAAAGCTAAAAGTGAGATAAAAGTTCTATATTTATTTTTAAAAAACAAGGCCAGTCATGGTGGCTCACACCTGTAATCCCAGCACTTTGGGAGACCGAAGTGGAAGCATCACTTGAGTCCAGGAGCTTGAGACCAGCCTGGGCAACATGGTGAAACCCATCTCTACAAAAATTACAAAAAGTTAGTTGGACGTGGTGCTGTTTGCCTGTAGTCTCAGCTAATAGGGAGGCTGAGGTGGGAGGATCACCTGAACCTAGAAGGTCAAGGCTACAGTAACAGTGTGACAGTGACAGTGAAATCCTGTCTAAAAACAAAAAACAAAAAACCAGATCAGTATGTCAATACACAATATTTGCTTCATTAAATTTGAAGGAAAGGAAAGATGATAAAATTGATATGGAAATAAATTTATTCACTTGAGCAGTAGAGAAGTATAATTTTATAAAACATAAGTTGGTAATGACTTATAAAAATATATCAAAGTTTTATTTAATATGATATTCCTAAAAATTAACTAGCAATAATAAAGTAATCTAGGGCAAATAATTCACAACTATTCAACATGCACTTCTAAACTATAGCTAACACTTACAAAGTACTTGCTATGTGCCAGGAACTTTTTTAATGTTTTACGTGTATTATCTTATTAATTATCTAACAGTACTATGTGGCAGGTACTATTATTAGCCCCATGCTAAAACTGTGGAAACCAAAACACTGGAAACTCAAGTAATTTGCCAAAGATCACACAAGCCAGTGAGTGGGAGAGCTGAAGTTCAAATTCAAGGACTTTCAGTGTTAGCTTCATTTAATTTATGTAATAAGTCATATATTATCTTTGCTTAAAACAAACAAAAATGAGGCCAAGCACAGTGGTTTATGCCTGTAATCCCAGCACTTTGGGAGATGGAGGTAGGTGGATCACAAGGTCAAGAGTTCGAGACCAGCCTGGTCATCATGGTGAAACCCTGTCTCTACTAAAAATACAAAAATTAGCTGGGCATGGTGGTGCACACCTGTAATACCAGCTACTTGAGAGGCTGAAACAGGAGAATTGCTTGAACCCGGGAGGCAGAGGTTGCAGTGAGCCGAGATCATGCCACTGCACTCCAACCTGGGTGACAGAGTGAGACTTTGTCTCAAAATAAATAAATAAATAAAAATTAAAATAAAAAAAAACACTCAGAAACAAAGCCATATAAAATGAAGAAATGAAGCAATAAGAGCACTTCTCTACCCTAGGCTCTGAAATTAAACACTATTGAGAATTTAGTGTAGGTACACAGATAGACTTAAGATACACATGTGCACACACAGCATTTCTATAAAAATGGGATACACTTATACGATGCATATTTTTTCTTAATATCAAAAATACATGTTTAAAACACATCTATGTACTATTTAAACACATCTTTCTATGTACAATTACAAATGATACAATAGTTATTTGTATTTTAAACACATCTTTCTATATACTAATTAAAATAATCTTTCTATTTAAAACACATCTTTTTATGTGCTATTACGAATAACACAACAGTTACTATTTGTATGCCTGTAAATGTTTTCACATGTGCTGAATTTCTCCAGGACAAATTCTAGGACAAGTGATAAACTATCCTCCAAAAGGATGAATTAATTTGTTGATTGTCACTGTGAGTATAACTTTAAAATGAGATATTTTGTTTGCATGCCCAAGTTTTGATTCCTGTATTAGCAATCATCTACTGTCTCTGCCTAACCTACAGAACCGTGTAATTAGTTCTACCCTTTTCTGTTTGATTCTTTTAGATTTCTAGGTAGGCAAACCAATTATTCACACCTACACTTGTCTCTCTTTTGTCCACAAAAATCTATTCTCATTTTGCTAACTTGTCTAATTTTTCAATCATTAGCATTACCAGAGCAGGGATAAATAACAGTACCCCTTCTTCTGACTTTAATAGGACTACCATACAGTTATTCCAATACATATGTTTGGATATGTTTCCACTAAGATATTGTTCATTAACAGAGCAAATGTATTTATGTTTCTGGCTTATTGAGTGATTTTATTCACTTTAGTTGTTGAACTTTATGTCTATCAGAATGAGACTATAGCTTTTGTTCTGGTGCAACTTTTTTTTCAATTTTTTCTCATGTCCCTGGCTCAGTTTTCAGCTGTCATTTTTACTTGAGCTTCTATTAACAAATACTGATTTCTGCAATGAATTGATTAGCTCTCATTTCTTTAGAGAGTTCTCCAGATACACCTTGATCTTCTTTTTTGTCTCCTTATCAATTCTTTGATCTCTTTTTCTATATAATATCTATCTTCTTTGATATGAGAATGTCAACTGTGTGCTCCTGAAAAATAGCTAACACAGAGAGTGTACTATTATGTGCCAAAAGCTTTATGAACGTTTTACAAATATTATCGTACCAATCCTCTCACAAACCTATGATGAAGGCACTATTATTATTTCTTGTTAAAAATGTGGAGACACTGAAAACTGAAGTAATTTACCAAAGATCCCACAAGCCAGGGAGTGGTAGAGCCAGGGTTCAGATTCAGGGAGGTTTAGTATTAGTGATGTTTAGCATGTGTCTGAAATTTTCTTTTGTTTCCTGGAGTAATTCTTTTAACATGTTTTTTTCTTTCTCTCTCTCTCTCTCCCTTCCCCACGCCCCCAACTCTGTCTCTCTCCTTATATTATCAATGTATAGATCCCCTGGATATTTCTTTCTGCATGTTACTCTTTTTTGTATATGTACAGTTTATCCTGACAACTGTTTGACTCAAGAACAGAGTAGGGATGGATTTGGGGGAGCAATTATCTGTCAGTAGCTTTAATCTGGATAACTTGTTTTCAAGTACTTTCTCATCAAATCAGCTGTATCTTCTGACCTGGAGGAAACATCATTCCTCAGTTTCTGGCATTTTTCACTTAGGAGTAAGTATGACGTTAGAGTAGCTTCCTATGTTACAAGCCCCTCTGTGATTCAGGGTTTACCTCTGCTCAGTTGACTTGGTCAACACATATAAAGATGATCATTGCTTCTTTTCTCCCCCACCAACCCACTTGCACTTTTAGGCATTTTTCCTGGGAAAGGCATCCAGTTCAGAATAAATACAAATGGCAAGCCTATGCATTTTCTTTTCTTTTTTTAAAATTTAATTTAATTTGAAGTTTCAGGATACATGTGCAGGACGTGCAGGTTTGTTACATAGGAAAAAGTGTCCCATGGTGGTTTGCTGCACCTATCAACCTGTCACCTAGGTATTAAGCCCTGCATGCATTAGCTATTTATCCTGATGTCCTTCCTCCCTTTGCCCCGCTGACAGGCCCCAGTGTGGGTCGTTCCCCTCCCTGTGACCATGCGCTCTCAGTGTTCAGCTCCCACTTATAAGTGACAACACGTGGTGTTTGGTTTTCTGTTCCTGTGTTAGTTATGCCTATGTATTTTCTTTCCCTACCTTTTATTCTCTATCTGCAGTGGGAGTCCCATGATGATGTTTCCTTCTTATATCCCACCTGGCTTCCTTCCTATATTCCACCCTACACATCATCACTCCTTTAGAGGATCTTTCAAGCTACTTTCACTTACTGTTGAAGAAAATGTAGATATATCCAGCTAATGTTAGCAAGGGATATTTCCTTGCAAGGTGAGACCCAGAAGACATTTTCTGGCACACAAGGATTCAAAGAGTTTACTATCCAAAAACCTGTGTGAACACATTGCTTGAAGACACAGTTGTCCCTGGTATCCATTGGGGAATGGTTCTAAGACCCCAGAGATATCAAAATCCACTAATGCTCAAGTACCTTAATAGTAGCATATAAGCTATGTACACCCTCCTGTATACTTGAAATCATCTCTAGATTACTTATTATATCTAAAACAATACAGTAAGACACATGAGTTGCCATTCTAATCCAACTTCTTACCAAAGTGGCCTCCTGACCCTCAAATTTCAGGAGTTTCCCTAGCACAGGTTCTAAACAGTACCCAATCTGGCAGAGCTGACTTGTAGAACAAGGGATCCAACACATTCAAAGACCAGTGCAACTGCATTATTGTTTGAATGAAACAGAAGCCTAAATTTTCCAGAGAGATTTGATAAGCCTGTCGGAAAAGTGTATGAAAACTTCACACTGATAAATATTCCACATTTACACCCAGTCCCCTTTCAGTAGGAGATGGTATTTCTACGTCCTGACTGAGTGCTCATGCTCCAAAACAAAAGACAATACTCTTCCTAAAATCTGGTAGAACAGAGTCCAAGGATAGCACAATAAGCAATGGTCTGATTATGTGCATAGCCCATGTGCAGAAAACCACCAGATATTTCCATCTGTCCATCTTTATCTGCAGCTAATTGATTTCACAACTCTTCCAGATGTTAAAATGCCAGGCCCCATATAAAAATGTTAGCCAATCATGGCTAAGCCTGCAAATGTATCTTTCCAAACAACGGGAAATGTGGAGTCAGAGAGTCCCAGAGAGGAAAAACTAAACCGCCGGAAAGCAGAATAGGGATATTCATGTCATTGTTCCTTTAATTGATTGAAGGACCTCTGTCTGCCAAGCACCATGATCCGTGCTCAGGACACACTTGAGACTAAGGGTCCCTGCCCTTGGGGAGCTTCAAATTCAAGCAGATGCAGACACAGAAGAGGAGCAGTGTCCCATGTCAAGGTGCAGAAGGGTGAGCGGAGAAGGAGGCCACACTCATTAACAGAGGAAAGTTCCTCTGAGTCACTGGTTAGGTGGTGAGATGTTCCAGTGAATGAAATCATTCATATTGCTATTCTATATGAAGAAACCATTTTTCAGAGTCAAAATTTAAAACCTGCACTTAACAGTGAACATTTGATGAACAAAAAGTTGAACTGAGTTTTCAGGAGCCGTCGTCATTCTGAAAACACCAACTTTTGCCTTCACTTGCAGCCTCTTTCCTTTCTCAAGGCTATGCTCCTGCTTCTCCCAGGACCTCTCTGTCCTTGGCTCTTTGAAATGCACTCTTCCCCTTCCTTGCGGCCTCACATGGGCCCTCCGACGCTTCGCTCTCACCGGGCCCTTCTCTCCTCCTTCCCTCTGTAAGTGCCTTGAGCACTGACCAGTATTTGGGTGACTGCCAACTCCACATCTTCGCCTGACCTATCACCTTCGTTCAGTTTCCTGTCTCCACACCCATCCTGGCTGTTTCTCCACACAGCAATCTATACATAGTGAT
Organism: Mandrillus leucophaeus; assembly: GCF_000951045.1. NCBI lineage: Eukaryota > Metazoa > Chordata > Mammalia > Primates > Cercopithecidae > Mandrillus > Mandrillus leucophaeus. The sequence continues at coordinate 4,073,757 of NW_012102144.1, read as the reverse complement.
CCTCTGTCACTTGAAACTCAGCTCTTCCAAAAGTGAGCTCACTCACTTTACATCCCGGACTGGCTCCTTGACCAATGGTCTGCAGTCCCAGCACCTCCACGTTCTGCCTTTGAATATAACCATTCCAGCCATCTTCCTGGGTCCCTGCTCACTAGGGAGTGGGAGGAAATTAACAGGTCTGCTTTCATTTACAGTTAAGTTTGATCCCTAAGTTTAACAACTCCTTCTCTGTTTCTTTGTTCCTTCGAAAGTAAAAGGGGGACATGACAGATGACTGCAGGACCAGTAGTAGGAACCAACAAGATAACAGATACCAAAGCATTTCAAAAACTAGAAAGTGATATGCAAGAATAAGATATTAGTCAGTGGCTCATAGATGTTATTTTTCGCATGGGATGTTGTTATCATATATATAAGTATGATAGATATCTTTTGTCATGCTCAACAGGATAAATATATTTTTTCATGCTAACATGGAAATCAACCTGACACAATTCAGTGCCCAGTAAATTGTGGATAGCATTTTATTCTTTGGAATAGTAAAATGTAGATTGAAAAGAAAATTATAACCAATTTCTTAGAAACCTTCAAGAAAGACACACAGATATTGATGCAAGTATTTTGCTATATATCACATTTATATATGAATATAAAAACCTTGTGTATCCCGGAACTTAAAATAAAATTAAATGAAATTTAAAGAAAGAAAAATAAGGAAAAGCTATGAATAAACAATTCATATAAAGTGAAAAAAAACAGCCTACATACACATATCAAAATTACTCTTCTCTTTTTTCTACCCATGGCTATAGGATATAATTATAAAATTATAAAATCCTACTGTGATTTTATAAATTGTGAATCAAAATTGCCCCAGGACATATACTTGTACAACTTGAGTTGAGATCCATGAAACTCCCCACTCACTGAGGCAGGCCCCTAGGTGATAGGTGTCATCTCCCTGTCATCTCCAGCTACACGAACACCATGTGAGAGGACCCTTGTCCTCTTCACCTTCATGTATGCACGCTCCGATTAGCTCATCCATTCTTCTGCCTGTGACTCCTGCCATCACCACACCCACCACATACTTTAGAAAGCACAGGATATTTGAGCACTTATCACAAACCAGATGTTTTGGGTCGGGGTGGGAACCATATTTGGCTCTGGGGCAAAGTAGCAAGAAGTTTCAAAAACTTAATATTTTCATTCTCTTTCAGAAATGTAAGAGGCTATAGAAAGTGTGTCTACCTCTCTCTGGGTCAGGATTTTCTCTTTTTTCACTCTGCTCCTATTTCTAGGGGTTTGTCTTTCATCAGTCCTGCCCCTTTGACTGCACATTTTTGCATATCCCTAATCTCTTTCACTTTTGGGGTTAACAGGGATACTGCAGAACTCTCAACTGGGAATAGTCTAGAAATGGAAGAGGTTTTGACTTTTTGCGGGGATATTTCTCATTTCCTGTTTTTATTGAAAAGGTCTGAGTGTTCTGATTTTTTGAAAAATATTATTTCTCCAGCACCTCCACATCTCAGAATCTCCTCACCTGCAGGCTTCCTGGGGAAGCACCTGCACTCTCACCCACTGACGCCCACTTACATCCTCCACCTGCACCTTAATTCACAGAGACTGATTTTCATCCCTTGCACTTGGTTGAAACCACGCTCTCCTTTCAGATCTTTACATGGCTAGACCAGGAGCTTCTTACTGTCTGCATTTCTTCTCTTTGGATCTCATTCCTGAAGTTCTCTTCTGCATTACTGCTCCTTTGTGAGTCTCCCTTCTTCTCTGATAACTTTTCAGTTGCCTTCTGCTCCTTCAGCTGAATTTCTTAAATTTTATTCTTAGCTACTTTCACTTCTCATTTTGCAATTTATCTTTGCACTAACTCATCTATTCACTCAAATTCAACTAAAACCGACTCTGTGGATATGCCAGACTCCTAAGTTCCATCGCTAACCTTGACCAAGCTCTTGAGCTTTAAGAACAGTTGTCAGAGAGCACTGTGGATTTCTTACCGTCTCAGGTTCTCACTGATTACAAAGAAATACTCCCCTGCATTGTGTATGTTCCTGTTGGCATTTGCTCCTCAAGACTTAACTTTGGCTACTTGACATCCTAATCTAAGTGTTGGGATAAGATGTTTTGACCTTATCTTTTTATCCTTAAAGGATTTTGCGAGCATATGTTTCAAGAACTGAACTATGTGACCAGAACTCTGTTAAATCCTGCTATGGACTGAATGTTTCTGTCAATTCCACCAAATTCATATGCTGGAATCCTAACCCCCAATGTGATGGTATTAGGAGGTAGGGCCGTTGGGGGTGGTTAGGTCATGAGGGCTCTGGGATTAGTACCTTTGTAAAAAGACACTAGAGAGCTTGCTTTCTCTGCTCTTCACGATGAGAGGATGCAATGAGAAGAGGGCCCTCACCAGACACAGGATCTGCTAGCACCTTGATCTTAAACTTCCAGTCTCCAGGACTGGGAGAAATAGATGTTTGTTATTTAAGCCATGCAGCCTATGGCAATTTGTTATGGCAGCCTGAACTGACTAGGACAGGTCCTTATCTCTGAATGGGAACAGAGAACAAGATAAACTCTAAGGACTGAGACCCTTGTCAGTTCGTAAAAATAGACAAGCCAAAAAGCATTATTTTTATTTTGCAGACAGAGGTTACAAGTCTTGTATAAATTGCTTTAAATACCATTGGTTTAATTTCAATCCTTTAGAAATGCACAGTCCAGAAATGAAAGTGAGAACTGTGTGACTGTAAAACTGTAAAAATTGTTTTCATGCATGGCTTATGAGCACAATCAGAGTCCAAATGGCTACACTTCTCTTTAATATATACTTTATATTAGCTATTAAGGAATATTGCTCTACAAAGGTTGTTTTAAGTATATCTAAAAGACAGCAGAATAGTCGGTAATAATTTCAACAAATTAATATTTAGGAAGTGTTCATTATGTGCTGTGATAAGGCACTGTGATAAGTGTTTTACATCCTTATTTGATCCTCAAAAAAACTCGATAATATGTGGTAGATTATTAACCTGTTTTATGCACGAAAAAAGTAAAGCTCAGAAAAGGTAAGTAATCTACCCATGGTAACCGAAAACACTGTAATTCATGTTCATCAGACCAATAGAAAATATTTAGAAAACATATTCCACATTTTTTACTTAATATTATAGTGTTTTATTCGCCAAATCATACCATTGTGCATATACTTGCGGAAGAGGAAAGAGAGGACAAAAAGGATCTATTAAATCTCATTTCTAAAAAACTAGCCAATAGAAAATGTTCTGTCTATTCATGGTAAGGATAATTTAAAATTATTACATTGTAATTTTCAATTTAGTTTTAGTAGCCTAGGAAAAAAAAAATCTCAAAATGATTGATATTGTTAACTTACATAAGTTAATTATGTAATTTATATAAGTTAATTATATAATTTGTATAAGTTAATTATATAACTTTAATTTGGTCCAAGAAATATGGATTATTAGGTACTCAAGAGTCAATATTCACTGAACTACATGTGAAATAATCCCATGGCCATATAAATTATAAATAAAAGATAAATAAAAGATACCTAAATATGATTAAGTGTATAGGTTTTTAAAAGGGAGACTAACCCTTTAGCTTATTTTTTGTGAAATACATTACACGTATAAAAGATGGCACAAGATATTTATGTATAACTGAAGAATCATTCAATCAAAAATATGTATTAGAAGCGTATTATAGGGGATTCCAGATTTAGCACTGAAAATGTAAAGATCCTGGATATTGTCATTACTGTCATTCCTAACCTTGGAAGAAAAAGGTATTCAAACTGACAATCAATGACTTTTATTAGATCCATCAGAGAAATTAGGCTGCAGGGCAAATGTTACCCTGGAGTAGAGGTGAATTCAGAGTCACAGTCCACATCTGCTAACCTTGACCAGAAGTAACCAGAGCCATAAACTGTAAGAACACTTAAATGGTCATTTTTGGTGAATCACTGAGGATGAACATGGACTCCCATGAAAGTGGAAAACTCCTGGGAACTTCAGTCTTATGGGGCCCTTATGCTTCTGTGGATTTTACCAACAGGCACTCCACCAGGTTCTTATGGCAAAGATCTGAGACAGACCCCCTAGTGGCTCTGACTAGGGGACAGGAAGAGTAATGATCATAGAATACACCCAGAGCCTTTTCCATTTTAAAAGCGTACTCTCCACGGGAAAACATTTTGGCGGAGCTTGATAAAAGCTGAGGGATGAGCATTCCCCCCATCCCAAACCTCTCTAACCTTCTCTTCTCACCTAAAGGGGAAAGAATTTAATCAACATGGGTCAGGGCGTCAAAGAAATACAACTGGGAGTGGTGCAGTCAGAGAGAGGATGGAGAGGGGAAAACCAAAAGCTGTACCAATAGAGAAACACCTGTGAAGATCACAGCCCCAAGACACAGGCCCACTAAACAACTGATATCTAATTAGAAGATACTCACTTGACAAAGTTGAAGCAAAACACCCACAAACCTAGATCCAGCAAAATTATCCTTGAAACATGAGAAATAAAGACTTTTTCAAACAAAAATCTGAAGGAATTCATGACCTGCAGACCTGTCTTGCAAGCAATGTCCAATAAAAGAAGTTATTTGGGCAGAAGGAAATTGAAACAGAACAGAAACTTAGATCTACCTAAATAAATGAATACTGAAGGAATAAGTGAAGATGAAGTAAAATATCTTATGTTTTAAATATCAATTGATCTAAAATATGACATAACAATGTATTGCGTGGTTATAGCATATGGATAACTAAAATGAATGACAGCGATGTCATAAGGGATCAGAGGGGAGAATTGGGAACTTTGTTGTAAGGTACCTACACTACACATGAAGCACTATAGTGTTATTTAAAGGTGGACTTAGATTAGTTTTGAAATGTATATTGTAAGTCTAATGCAACCACTGAAAAAAATTAAAGTATAATTGAAGTGCTAGGAGGAGATAAAATACAATCCTATAAGATGCTCAGTCAAAACCAGAGACAGGTATAACTCCCAATGCAATCCCTCCCCCCTCCCTCCTCCCCATAATAGGTCCCGGTGTGTGATGTCCCCCTTCCCGAGTCCAAGTGATCTCATTGTTCAGTTCCCACCTATGAGTGAGAACATGCGGTGTTTGGTTTTCTGTTCTT
>NW_012102144.1:4035488-4067975 GCF_000951045.1 Mandrillus leucophaeus | reverse complement strand
TTAAAAAAAAAAAAAAACAGAGAAAGCAGGAAAATAGGTGAAAAAAAGAAACAAAGAAGAAGGGCAACAAATAGAAAACAATAACCAATATGGTAGATATTAACCCAACTCTATCAGTACTCACTTTAAATGCAATGCTGGTCTAAACATACCAGCATTCTCACAGTGGATATTAAAATAAGTCCCAACTGTAAGTTGTCTACAAGAAACCCCTTTTAAGTATAAAAATTAGGATAGGTTAAAAGAAAAGGGATGGAGAAAGATAAATGAAGCAAACACTAATTAAAAGAAAACTTGAGTGGCTATATTAATTTCAAACAGAGAAGACTTCAGAAAAAAGATTATCAGGGATAAAGAGAAGCATTACATAATTATGAAAGGGTATATTCCCCAAGAAGGTATGATAAAAATATTTTGTACTAAGAAAATGAAAATACTACATAAAATTTGTGGGATGCTACAAAAGAAATACTTAGAGGGAAATTTATAGCATTCAATGCATATATTAGGAAAAGAAGGCTGGTCACAGTGGCTCATGCCTGTAATCCCAGCACTTCAGAAGACTGAGACAGGCAGAACACTTGAGCCCCAGAGTTTGAGATCAGCTTGGGCAACATGGTGAAACCCCGTATCTACAAAAAAAAAAAAAAGAAAAGAAAAGAAACAAAAATTAGCTGGTCACAGTGGCATGCGCCTATAGTCCCAGCTGCTCGGGAGGCTGAAGTGGGAGGCTCTCTTGAGCCCTGAAGCCGACTGCAGTGAGCCAGGATTGTGTCACTGCACTCCAGCCTGGGCAGAGTAAGGACCTATCTCAAAAAAAAAAAGAAAAGAAAGAGAAAGATGAGTTATTAATACTTAAAGCAACCAGAAGAAAAAAAAACTATAAAAATTAGAAATCAATGAAACTGAAAACACAAAACAATAGAGAAAATTCATTAGAACTAAACCTTTTTTTTTTTAAGACCAATAAAATTGATAATCCTTTAGGCTCCAAGACTTTACTGAAAATTCATTTCTTCCTACAAACATTTATTGAGTGCCTACTATGTGCTAGGCATCAATCTAAAGTGCAACAGTGAATTAAAATACATTTCTTGTTGCCTTTGTGGAGTGTACATTTCAATGGGGGAAGACACTCACGGAAAATAAAGCAGAAAAATAAAGCAGGAGGTATGATGGGGGTAGGGTTGGATGATCTCATCTTACAAAATGTGATCAGAGAAGGCCTCTCCAGTAAGGTGATGTTTTAATAAAAAAGAGAGTGAGTGAGTTGTCAATATCTATCTGGCAAGAGATAGCAAGGGCAAAGTCGCTGTGGAGGTACTCAGCAGGTCTAAGGAACAGCAAGGTCAGTGTGGCTAAAATAGAGCAAGCCAAACGAATGGCATTGAGGTTGGGAGGCATGGATCATGTAAGTGTGGAATTTGGCTGTCATATGAAGGGAGATGGGAAACCATTGGAAGGATCTGAGCAGAAGAGAAACATGATCTGACTTGTGTTTTAAGACGATCACTCCGACTACTGTGTGGAGAAAAGAATAGCTTATGAGGGATCAAGGGTGATAGAAGGAAGACCAGTCAGTGGAAACTGCATTAAGTCAGGTAAGATAGACTGGCTTAGACTAGGGTGACAGTGGTGCAAATGGTATGTGGTCTGAGTCTAGGTATATTATGAAGGAGGAAGCAACAGGACTTTCTGGTGAATTAAACATGAAATATGTAAGAGATTATATAGTTTGGGTATTTGTCCCCTCCAAATCTCATGTCAAAATGTGATCCCCAATGTTGGAGGTGGGGCCTAGTGGAAGGTATCTGGATCATGGGGGTGGATCCTTCATCAATGGCTTGGTGCCCTCCCCATGGTAATGAGCTCATGTAAGATCTGGTTGTTAAAGAGACAGGGACCTCCCCCAACTCTCTCTGGCCCCCTGTCTTTCCTGCTCCCGCTTCACCCTCTGCCATGAGCTAAAGCCTCTTGAGGCCTCACTCTCAGGTATTCCTTTATGGTAATACAAAGCGGACCAACACAAAAGAGTCAAACATAACAAGATTTTAGGCCAGAACAAACAGAACAAAGAATTTACCAATATAAGTGAGCTTGCTTTAGAATTTAAGAAAGTATTATATATATTAACTAGTTCATTTTTTACCAGAGAACAGGTATTTGATAGATTAAAATCTCATTCCATTCTATCAGGACATAAGGTAGTTCATGATTTTTTTACCAGATTTTAATTCTGCAACACTCACTAGTCAGACATCACTTTGCAACACTGGAAGTTTTCAATCAGAAAAGGTTTTATTATAAGAAACAATGACATCAGGTAAAAATGCAAAAAATTGTGCAATTATGGCAAAATGTTTAAAAATATCTACACATTTGCCCCCACAGGACTACAGTACTTACTACATACCTGAGCACTGAACATTGAATTCCATTTTAAACTGCTTTACATAGGGAATCTGATTCCTTGATGATCACATCCATTTGTTCTCATGACCAGTGAAATCAGCTTGATGCTTAAGCATCAACTTTGTAGAACAGAAAACGAAGATGGAAAATAAAGAATACAATTTCTACTTTCCTATAACATAGTTATACCAAGTCCAGTTTTCAATGTGTAAAAAATATATAGGAAAGTGCTACATACATTCTTCAAATGCAAAAACAAAGTTAAAGTGGAACTGGCATATGTTAGACCTACATTTTAATTCTGTAGTACCCATTGTGCCTTTTACTTAAAGTCTTATCACACTATGAAAATGCACCTTAAATATCTAAACATAAACCCACACATGTCACTAATCTTAGTTTCCTAGGACCTCTTCTGAATCCATTTTAAAAGTGGCAAAATATCCCAGCTATATAATTTAAACAAATAGTTCTTCATACAAAATTCAATATATATTCTACTCCCATAACAAATCCTAAGCCTTGCTTTTGACACACTTAACTTAGATCGTACCCTCAATATAAATTGTTATAGCCAAAAGATCAACTGTTGTGCCGACAAAGAGAATAAATCTACTGTTGAATTAGCCACAGTATGTCATTCTCTTATATAACATACAGCACACATAAATTGCTAACTCAATGTTCTATGTCATGTTTTCAAGTAATGCATTTTTCTAAATACACAAGATTGTCAAAAAGCGGCAGGAAATCTTATTCAACAAAGCTTTCAAAAATAAATTACATGAACATCTCTTGCAAAAAAAATTGTTTTTTCTCTCAGCAATGCAAAACTGTAAAGAATGATTTTTAAAATGCACAGTAATAACTCCAAAACAGCATGACAATAAAAAACAAAAACAAAACAGAAGATAAAACTAGGGAGGTAAAAATATTGACAAAGTTTATACAGAGATTACAGACATACTATCAACGCCGATGAGAAGAAACCACGTATCTAGCTAAGACTAGATTTTAAAATGTTAATTCTAGAAATGCTGTCCATTTTAACTTCTGCTTCAGAAAACATTCCCTACTTGTAGAGGTCTATGTAAAGCAGTTTGGAAAGTTTCTGAAAAACGAGGTATGTGATGCAAAGAGGCAATGTTTTCAATTTGTTTCACAGTATCACATTACAAGTTGTGCAAAATTTTTAAAATACGAACCATGCCAGTTTGCTTTCAAGTGAATAAAAATATTGTGATTGAGGGCAGAATCTGTCCTATGCTTATACCCTTTATGAATTATGCTAGGCTTAGTAAAATATGTTACTGATCCAAATGCCTGCCTTAGGTACACACATAAGTTGGTTTGTCCTTCATGTTAATATTCCTAACTGATTGTTAGAAATTCATCAGTTAAATACAAAAAATGCTTTAGTATCTACAAAGCTATGGTACTGTTCACTCACTCTTTTCCTTTTCAATCACCTTCAGCTAGAAGGAGGATTCCAATGTAAAAGTATTCATCACTGTTAAGTGCAAAAATGGAAAAAAAAAATGAGGTTTTAATTGTAATATGAAACTTAAAAGAAATTAAATTAGACCACTGCAGGAATTTTATGTTTCTGGAAAGCAGAATTTTAAAAGTAGGTATAAAACTTCACATTATGCTCTGCACAGAAGAGAAATAAGTTACCTTTCCTTGTACCAATAATGAATGGACAGGTAGATGGAAGAGACGGTTGGGCTACAAATGGCCCATGTTAGTGCAAACTGGGTATAATGTTCCTACTATTCTAAGATTGAGTCCAGTTAGATGAATAACTGGTCATATCTTCCTATCACATAAGTAGAGAATCTTGTGAAATCACAAGAGTTCAACAGGTAAAGAACTGTGGCCATGAAATGCACACCAATTTGAAAGATAGGCATAGGCTCAGACCATTTAAATCTATCTAGTTATACACATGAATTAAGTTAGACTAGCACCAGCCACCTGTGAATATGAGCACTTTTCCAGATTTTCACAAATGAGACAGTGTTAGCACTTGAAAAAGTTATCGACAGAAAACTGCCACTTTAAAACTTTAGCTTAACTTAAAGTTACATGGCAAATGGAAACAATCAGACTAAAAGCTCTTTCTGAGACTAATTTTTCCTTCAATCTACTCTAATAACAGAACATATTTAAATCTCAGTACACTTGAAAACAGTACACAAAAATAGATACACATAAATATTCAGAATGAGGATCTAAGTTAGTGCTTCTCTGTGTTAGAGAGGTCACAGCTAAAGTCCTAGTGATATTGCCTCAGATTGTTACCCGTATTTAAAATTAAAAGTCACATCAAACGAGTTTAGATGTCTTTACCCAATAATACCCTAAATGCTCTTATAAGAGTGCATAGTTGTCCTGATTCTTCTGGTACCTCAGTTACTATTTATCACAAAATTATAAAATGAAATGATTGATTTTATGCCAGGAAAAAAAATGCTGATAATTGCACTTCGTTGTCTTTTCCTTACTGAAATGAAATGTCACAAGGATGAAGGAAAATCCCTCCCTACCCTGCGATCTTTAAGCATACCCATTTTCCACATATAAAACTCTCAGCTTTCTGAAATACTGTCAGCACTCTTTTGTATCAAAGACAAGTTTCCTAAGAATGAGATGCCAGTGATGCACTAAGGCCTGCTACTCATTTAGAGTACTTTCTGAAGACACTGAGGATACAGTTTAGCAACAGCACATTCAAAATGCCGGCCAAGGTCCCAGAGCCGATCTGGGGTCTCATACACTTTCATCCACTGGTCAGCAATGTCATCATATTGGTAAAGGGAATTTTTTCTGCTGGTTCTGAAGACGTGTTCTTCGACAGTCACTTGAGTAGCTCGAACAAATAAATGGAGTTTGTTCTGGAAAAGTACCAGTTTAAGGTATGGATTTATGGACTGATCACATGGAAAGTCTTTCTTACGAGTCCATTTATTTAGCTCAATATCATAGGCTTCTACAGTAAACATACGTTGATGATTTCCACAGGTTCCAGCTATGTAGTAGATAGAGTCCTTGTATACAGCTGCTAAGCCCTGGATTCTAGGCACAGTCATGGGGGTCAGGAAACCCCAGTAGTCTTTTTGAGGCTCATAGAAGAGGAAAAATTCTCCTAAAAAAAGAAAACAAGAATATGTATATTTTTATGTTTGGTTTTTGGTTATATGTTGTAACTACAACCTCTAAAGATTAAAGGGCATAATTTTCTATATATTTCACTTTCTAAAACATTTTCTTTATAATCTCCAGAGATACATTCATATGGGTTACGAAATACCTTAAAACTTTGTCATTCCATGACACAATATAACCGATAATATTATAATCAACCTGAATTGGGAGGTCTGTATTGGGAAGGTATAAGGAGTTACTTGGGTTTGATCGTAGAATTGTTAAGAGCTTGATTCTGGCTGGGCACCGTGGCTCATGCCTGTAATCCCAGCACTTTGGGAGGCTCAGACAGGTGAATCACTTGAGGTGAGGAGTTCAGAGACCAGCCTGGCCAACATGATGAAACCCCACCTTCATTAAAAATACAAAAATTAGCCAGGTGCGGTAACAGGCACCTGTAATTCCAGCTACTCAAGAGGCTAAGGCAGGAGAATCGCTTGAACCTGGGAGGTGAAGGATGCAGTGAGCCAAGATCACGCCACTGCACTCCAGGCTGGGTAACAATGTGAGACTCCAGCTCAAAAAAAAAAAAAAAAAATTATTCTATTTGCTCTATCCAATTTGTGTGTTTATAGAAAATTCATTTCACTCTAACTCTAAAAAAGCATTATTAGTAGTGTTCAGCCAGTAAGACCAAAATGCATACATACAACATCACCATAAATATGCCATGATAAATGTATATGCTATTTCATTAGAAGACAGCAGATGGAATTATACAGATTTATGCTTATGGGTCACTGATGTGCTTACCTGAATGTTGCTATAATGCAAAGACAAATATTCAGCAGGAGAAAACATGCCTTTAATAAGATAGAAAACACATACATGGTTTGTGATGTTGACTCTGAGTCAGTTTCTATTTTGATTTGACAATAAAAGGTATGCTGAGTCAGACTGCCAATATGAAAATGTCTGAAAGAATTAAAGTAGTGAAGATTTACAAGAGTTTTGCTAATTATAGCATCTGTATAAAATCTTTGTAATAAAAATCTGAACACTTTATGAACAGATTAAATGATACTTCAATAGCCACAGATAGTACAACATAAGCTTCTGACTATGCATGTCAGGTTTATTTATGTAAAGAGGCTTTGTTTAGATTAGAAATACCAGATTCTAAATTGAGCTTCCCCTTGAAAACTGTTTTGAACTAGGGTTACTCTTATCTAGAAATTCAACTACCTACTTCATAACAGTGATGCTTTGCCTTCAACTGACTTAAAATAGCTTGTTAAGCTCCCAGATTTGCTTGCACATCATCTGCCCTTATTGCCTAACTTGTAACAGGATTCTTGATAAAGAAGGTAGGAAATTTAAACTTTGTAATGTGTGCTACTTCTCTATAAATTTCTTATAGATAAGAAAGTAAAGACGACAAACCAAAGAAGTTGAATTTTAAAATCTAAAGTACTCTTTAATAAGTTAAAGCTAATAATATGCAATTAAGAAACCCTTAGGGCTTCAGAATCCTCTTATGTAAAATATAACCTCAAATTAAATGATGTTAATAATTCCAGCCCTGAAATTCTATTAATTCATTGCTAGTTTGCTTTAGTATTTGCATTAATATACAACCTTTACATTCCAAATAGGAATCTAATTCTACCTCTATCAACTAACAGTTAGGCAGTAAGACCAAAATACACACATACACACCTTCATCATACTGGATGACATAACCTATCCAACTATACTGGACGGATTATACATCCATTCCTATATTCCATTTTTCTGCAAGACAACAAACCCAAATCATGCCCGGTGCTTCTATTTAACTAAAATAATGAAACAGAGACTACAACTCCTTCTGAGGAATTAACTTGACACTGAACTTAAACAAATGGGCTCGGACATTACTAGGAAATTTTTAGTTAAATAAAGGATTAGAGCAAGGAACACAATTTTTAAAAGAAAACAATGGTGGGAGGCCAAGGTGGGTGGATCACTGGAGGTCAGGAGTTCAAGACCAGCCTGGTCAACATAGTGAAACCCCGTCTCTACCAAAAACTCAAAAATTAGCCGGGCATGGTGGCGGGTGCCTGAGACTGAGGTGGGAGAATCACGTGAACCCAGGAGGCGGAAGTTGCAGTCAGCCAAGATCATGCCACTGCACACCAGCCTGGGTGTCAGAGTGAGACCCTGTCTCAAAACAAAACAGAAAGAAAGAAATGAAAGAAAAGAAGGGAAGGGGAAGGGGAAAGAAGAAAGAAAGAAAACAATGGGATAAGGGCAGTCATGCATCAATTAATGACAGGGACATATTCTGAGAAATGCATGGTTAAGTGATACTTGTCCTTGTGCAAAGAACTTCATAGAGCATACTTACACAAACCTAGATGGGAGCTTACCACACACCTAGGCTACACTGTAGCCTATTGCTCCTAGGCTACAAAACTGTACAGCATGTGACTGTACTGAGTACTCTAGGCAACTATAACACAATGGGAAGAATTTTTTGTATCTAAACGTATCTAAACATGGAACAAGTACAGTAAAATTATGCTATCATAATCTTATAGGACCACCATTGTGTACGTGATCCATCACAGACCAAAACATTACATGGCACATGACTGTATATCTTCATAGAAGCTGCTCCTTTTCCTTAAGTAGTAGTGTGTGAAAAACATCAATTGAAGGACACATATGAAGAATAAGGATGTTGCTATTATCTACACTGCATTAAACATTCAAGCAACTAAAATATGTAAGAAACCAAATAAAAGGAAAATACTAGTTATCACAAATCAGAGCCTTGAATCAAATGTCTTATTTACTCTGACTCAGTCACTCTACCTCTACTATATTTTTGTCAAAGTAGTCCTTAACAGTTAAAAAAACAAACAAACAAACAAAAAACACTACATATATCAGACAGTCCCACTTAAAATGGCAAACCAAAAAAAGTGACATCTCAAAGTTTTCCGGTGAAAACAATTGAAAATGTATTATGAAAGGCAACATAAACAGCAGTGAAGGTGAAACTTAAAGACTATACTTCCAAACTCTTTGTAATTAAGTTTCATAACTTTTGCAATAATAAGGCTTATATAAAACTCTTTGGTAGCTAAATAGTATAACTTAATTAATGCTTTGTTCCTTTTTCTCTTTCAAACTAATCCAGTAAATTCCATCAATACCAGTTGCTACATCTCAATGTAACTCAAGAGCAAAAACAGCCATGTAACAACCTTGCTATTTATTTCAAGTCCTACAAAGTACTCTGAAATAGTTATCCCAAACTGCCGAACTATTATTTATTAAAGAATGTTTTCAAAAATAGTTATTCTACATGATATCAAGACACAAAATCATTAAAAAGTATAGGATTATTTTAGTAATTTAACAATACCTGCCTTTTTTAAATTCAAGAGTTTATTTTCTTTATAGCTCTTTACAGAACAGACTGTTCCAATAGTTTGATAAGGAAGCTGGAGGTATTCCTCAATTAACAGGAACACAACTGTTTCAGTATAATTAAGTAAACCACCGCTTGATGTGTTACCCTTCCATGAAAAACTGAATCACTTAGGCACCTACCCTGTAAAACATAGATCTTCTCTTTGTATTCCACAGCATTATGAAATTCCATTGCAACTGGCATTGCGCAAACAGTCGTCCAGCAATTCTCTCTACTGTCGTAGCACTCAACAGATTTTAGTGAGTTTCTCCCATCACCTTCATAAACACGACCTCCGATTGCATACATTTTACCACAGCAGTAGACAAGTTTGCAGCCTATTCTAGCTCGAAGCAAGGATGGTTTGGATAGCCATCTATTGGTGGAATGATCATACATCCAGAAATCATTTTCTGCCTTATGGTCGATGGAGACCTCACTGCTGCTTGGCCTGTACCCTCCTGCAATGTAAATGTCATTATCTGGTGATACAAGAATCCCAACTTCTCTCAGGTCATTTGGTGGTTTGCATAGTTTAAACACCTTTCCTGTGACTATATCTAGACAAGGCACTGTTTGCTTCTTTCCTGAGTGTTTGTGGGCGGCATCAAAACATATGATCATTTCAGAAGCAGTCATTCCAAGCCTCTGTGTACAACCATTGGTGTTGGAAGGTCCCTTTTCTACACAGCTTTTGGCTACAGCCTGTGCAAACTGAGGTGGAATTTTCTCTATGAAGGTATCTTCCATCAGAGGAAAACGTATGCATTTAGCAAAAATTTCTGGAAGGTGCACTTCTCGTTCATTCTGTTCATGTTCAAACCACCTTATAATGCTTTCATAAACATGCTCTTCTCGGTCTACATTTAAATCATCACTGTCTAATATACTTATCAGCTGGTCTTTTGTCAACTGGAGAAACTCTTGTTCTTTGGTGACACACAGAAACTTTTTACGGATGTATTCTTTTGATCGATCTCCGAGTTCCTGATGACCATAATGATCAGCAAAGATAAAGACCCCAATAGAATTCTGTGGGTCCAAATGACTGATCATATACTGAGCACATTGGTCTTGGATGGAAGGAATCTGGAAGATGCTAGCTGCAGTGAACAAGGCTTGAACATTGGCCTCTGTGAGAATAACTCTGGAGGTATAGGCATAGTTCAACACTAAATCCATCGATTCAGCTTCAACACCGACTATTCGAACTTCTTTTTGAGTACTTTCCGTAAGGCCGCTAGTGAACATGGATCTAAGAAGGAAAGAGTGGTTAATATTACATGTGTGCTATAAATCAAAATTATTGTGGCAAGATTTTAAAAGTACAAAGTTACCACAAAGATAACCTTTTGAAACTGAATATTTCCTAAAATAGTCCCTGATATTCTGAATAGGAGTAAAAATTGATAATGTATGAGAAAGATTTAGTCTGGCTAACCTCAAAACCCGTACTCTCAGGGCTAGCCTGCTTTGTGCCAACTATGAAAAAAGGAGAGTACACCTAAGTAAATGCAAATCAAAAGGTGACACACATATTCCAGGTCACTTTATTTTCCTAGAAGCCCCTATCCAGAGTTGCCTTAGGGACATCAGATCTTAAATTGTGCCATGCCAGTCAGAAAGCTTAAGAATACTGGCCCAGTATGGTGGCTCACACCTGTAATCCCAGCACTTCAGGGGGCCGAGGTGGGTGGATCACAAGAGGTCAGGAGTTCAAAACCTGCCCAGCCAAGGTGATGAAACCCCATCTCTACTAAAATAAAAAATTAGCTGGGCGTGGTGGCACACCCTGTAATCCCAGCTACTCAGGAGGCAGGCGGAGGTTGTGGTGAGCTGAGTGCCAGCCTGGAAGACAGAATGAGACTCCATCTCAAAAAAAAAAATACCTATAAAGGTATCATCATGATACATTAGTATACAAAGAAACAACCTAATAAAACTTTTCCTGTCCTGGTGAAAATTACAAGGCAACTTGTATCCAAAATATATCTTTAAAATGTTCATCTTAAAAAAGCAAGAAGTTCTTTAAAAGTACATATTCTCCACCTACTCTTTTTTAAAACTGTTATCTTTTGAATGCTTCCTTAACCATTATAAGTAATATAATAATCACTTCACTTACCCTTGGAAATTTTGAGAACATTTGCTTAAAAGGAAATACTTCATTTTCTCAAAGATACCGTATTTTACCTATCTAAATCTAGACATAAATAAAGATTATGGTAGAGTCAATATATAATGCCTCTTTTAAACAGTTTAATAGTTAACCGATTATTTGAAGATAATGGTTTTTAAAACCCCAAACTTTTACCTTTGAGACCAAGTTGGTTTTTTCTATTATTAAAATATTGTTGCATTTATGGGATTTTCTTGACTGAAACATTACACAGCCTGGCTCTTTAAGTATTAGTCACTTGCAAACATCATTTGCCTTTATTTTCCCTCCTTTAAAGTTTCATTCTAGATGATCCAGACCCATCCTATTTAATTTTTGTGATGTTATAAAAAATGAATTGCAAAGATTTCCAGTCACTTAAAAAATATGTCTCAAATTCATGGAATTTATTTTAAAATGCAGTATGAGAAACACTGGAGGTACAAGGATTCAACTTGCTGCCCAGGTTAATCATCTTCGAGTCCTGGTTTTACTTCTGCAATGTACCTTTTAATTTAGTATCACACAGGCTTTTTTGATGACTAAAAACTAGATGTTCCTATGTATGTGCTGGTTTTCAATTCAGGTGCTGCAAGACTCACCTATACAGCTACCAATTAAAAAGAAAAATAAAGCCCTGTGTTAGGGAGAGATTAACTCCCAAAGGAGGATATACCACATATCCCTTTATCATGGGAACTACTGTTGACTTGAATAGGCTCGTCTTACACACAGGAGTGGTCTGACACTTCATGAGTTTTCCTCTGCTCTAGAGTAAGTTCTTCATGTAAACTCAACATAAATGAAGCCAGGGCACTTCCTTACACAAAATCCAGAGTAGCAAAAAATTTCTAATGATCATACAAATTTCAATTCTGATGAGTTACTGGTATCATGAAACAGCCATTCCAGATTTCCAGCTATTCTAATTCTTCCACTAGTGATGCAAGACATAGAAACATTAAGTATGACTTTCTACATCCCACACAGGAAGCAGCGCTGGTACCAAGAAACTTTGGTACAAAAACCTCTAGCAAGAGATCAAATTCTAATCCATGAGTTTTCTAGCCAAATATCTTTATTTCAATGCACATATCGTACCGCAGAAAATTTCTCAAGTATTTTTTACTCCTTTTTAAAATTAACTTAATAAAATTAAAGAATTTAAGATGTTAAGGAATCAAGAAAATCAGGAATCTATCATAGCATACCTCTTTTAAAGTAAAATTTTTTTCTAGGTCTTCAAAAATGAAAAATGAAACTTCAAAGTGAAAATGTCATACTTATGTAAACTTACTAAGTATACTTATTAAGTACAGTGCTTAATAAGTATACTTAATATGTATACATATGTCATACTTATGTATGCTTACTAAGTATTATACTTAATAAGTATTCTATCATTTAAATGTCATACATAAAGTATAACACTTAGTAAGCATACATAAGTATGACATTTAAATGATAGAATCCAGATTATTAAATTTCAGTAAGATACAGACATCTTTACTTTGTATGTTTTTTTTGTTTTGTTGGCTTTTTTTTACTATTCAAATGCAATATACAATAAAAATGTTTTAAAGGAAACTTTAAAAAGGACCTAGTGTACCCACTCTTGTTCCTTAAGAGTCATATGGTGACCAAGAAGCCTGGCTCTGGAATCAAATGTAGCCTCTGCCATTTACTTGTTGGATAGATGATTTAGGCAGGTTATTAAAACGTAACCTCACAGAGCCTCAGCTTCTTCATAAGAAAAATGGCACAACAACTATGCAGAGATAGGATTATAAAGATTATATAAGGCAATACATGACCTACCCATTTCTAATAGATAATCTGGGTAAGTGAATCTCACCGAAGTTTCCATTACCAGGCCAAACTTCATACCTTCTGCATATGTGAAGTTGTTTTGTTTTGTTCTGTTTTGTTTTTTCCAGCTCACTGTCTTGCGATGATTAATACTTAGTAGTCCAATGACCTACCCTAGGCAAGTCTAAATGGTTACATCAGAAGCATCAGACTGAAGTGACTATATTTAACCCAGTATTCTGAGAAAGAGGAACCAGAAACTACTGTTGGAACATTACACAGTTATGTGCCCTATAAACATAAGCACCTTCAAAAGGAAAAATCACATTCAGGGTGTGGTTGATAACCTGACTATTATTTATGCACCACTTGTGAATACTGAAAGGCTTAAAGTGAGCATTAGACACAAAAGAAGTTAACCCCAAGCAGAAAGTTGCCTTTTCCACGAATCTTAAAGTAGGAAGTTATTTTTCAGACCCAAGTTTTTAAATTTTACTTTTAAAAGTTTTATAGTAAACAATATAAGTAAAAATAAAAACTTCGTTTAACATACTCCTAGAAATCTTGGAAATTATTAATTTGGGGCCTTAGGGACATAGAAACTATATTCATTCTTGCTTTGACCCCCATAGCATTTAAACAATCTATTGCGTGGTAATTTGTTTTTGAAGGAACATGCTACATGTTTTAAACTCTTTTATAAAAGAGTCCCATGCACTAAAGAAACATGCATTATGGATAACTTTTTGAAAGAAATTCTAGGTCAGCACTGTCCAATAAAATTGCCAATGATGAAAATGTTGTATCTCCGTGCTGCCCAATATGGCAGCCACTAGCTACAGGTGACCACCAAGCACTCAAAAGGTGTTTAGTGTACCTGGGGAACTAAATGTTTTATTTTATGTAATTTATAATTTAAATTTAAACAACCACACATGGCTACTGGCTGCCATACTGACCAGCACAAGTCTAGATTTTCTGGTCATTTACCTCAAACATACACACACAGGCCCACTAACTTAAAAACCAATCACCCGAAATCTAGAAGAATCCCTCAAGTCAAAAGAAGGTCTTAATAAGAGAGGACCTGTTTTCTAGTCTCAAGAAACAAAGTCATTGGTTTCATTTCATTATCGCATCTCAATATAAACATCAAGTGGACAATACTGAGGGG
Organism: Mandrillus leucophaeus; assembly: GCF_000951045.1. Taxonomy (NCBI): domain Eukaryota; kingdom Metazoa; phylum Chordata; class Mammalia; order Primates; family Cercopithecidae; genus Mandrillus; species Mandrillus leucophaeus. Next base: position 4,053,812 of record NW_012102144.1, on the reverse strand, counting down.
GAAAGGGAGCTTGGTGCAGATACCAACAGAAGTTCCTACCATCATCATACCTGAAGTAAGGGCTGATTGCAGCAAGAACGTTTCTATGACAGGAAAATGTTTTCCCGTGATCCACTTCCACTACAATGTCTGTCAACTGTCCTTCATCGTACATTGTTTTGAGTTGCTTAAGAATACTGCAAGCATGGAAGGGGTCCATGGCATCGCTGGCTGGGTCTGAAGATGGAATCCCATTCGGTGTTGGGGAAGACTTACTTAAATCTAGGAGGAGAAAAATCGTACAACCACAAGAAGTGCCGAGCCAGTTACGGCGTCGCGGGATTTTTTTGTTTGTGTGTCTGCTTGCTAGGCTTTTTCCCCCTACAAATATATACAAATGTCTGTGGATATATGCACGACCTCGTGGGACCGCGAGTTTAGGATCTGGGAGACAGAGGGCGGAGCGCGATCGGCGGAACAAGTTCAAAGGCCAGCCTGCTCCTGCGGAGCCCGGCGAGCCCGGCACCCGTGCTCGCGGAGGGAACGCGCTCGCAGCCCAGGCGAGGCGTCTGCGCGGACTCCGCCGAGAGCCGAGGGCAGAGCCTCACGAGGGAAGCTCGACCAACGGCGGCCGACGGTGCCCCCTCAAGCCGCCTCCCGCTGCCTCCTGGGGCGCAGCGCCGGCGGGTACCCAGCCTCCCCATCCCAGTCCCGCCGGACCGCCCACCGCCCTCCGCACCATTCATCCTCCCTCCCCTCATTCCCCTCCACCGCCTCATCCTTCCCTCTAGCTCCGCACCGCTAAGTCCTCATCCCACTGCCTGTGGCCGGCCCCGGCCCACCTTCCCCCTCACCTCCCTCCACGCCGCCCTGGCCACCACACGACCCACCTGCCGACGCGGCCATTTCTCGATGGGGCCCCGGCTCCAGCTATTTAAAAAGGAAATGTCATTTCGCTTCTCTAGCTCCCGGGTTCCGGCTCTTCTAAGCTTCCCCTGGCCAATGGGATGTCCTGTGCATCTGGCTCCGCCCCTAGCCACCAAATTCCTGGCTCTGATTGGCCGCGACGCGAGCACATGCGTGTCGGGAAATGTAGTTTGGTTGTCCCGGCTCCCGCGTGGTCCGGGTCGGGCGGAGGCCCAAGCCGGGAATTTCTATTGGCTGATTCGGGCGGAGGTGGAGAGCAGGGAGCTGGCCAGCCTGTGGCCGTCGAGCGCGCAGTGCCTGCCGGGAGAGGTAGTCTTCTGGCGGAGGAGAACTGTCATTCTGAGGGGCTGGGGTAGGGAAAGCTCTTCAAGTGCGAATTTCCCCATTTTAGGCCTCTCTCCTGGCCCCCGGCACATTTTTTTACCTTTTTCTTCTTCTGTAAACTTCCTGCCAGTGACTATCTTCCGGTATGAAATCAAGCTCTGCGTGAGAGCTGTAAAACCAGAAAAATTTGGAAATGGACAGGAGGGCTGTTGTCCAAAAATGCAAAGGAAATCTGACGTCCCACCCTGAAGAAAAATATCAGAAGGCCCAAAAGCAAGTCGTCTCTAATGAGTCACCTATGACACCCAATTGAAATAGCATCGCCTTGGCCGGGTGCTCTGGTTTCCACAGATTAACTTGGTCTGGTTACAGCGGCTGCTTAGGATCTCTAACTCCCACTGGTGCCTTGGTTTTCTAGCACATCCAGAGAACACCTGTTCCGCACGTAAACATTATGGAGGGATCCAAGATGCTTTACTTTTTGCTCTTGGGAAATGGAGGGGATACAATACTAAGTATTCCGGGATTTCCTTTGAAAAAATACCGGAGTGCCCTGAGCCCGGAGCCAGGGATGATTACTGAAGCCCTGGCTCTTTAGTTACTATATGTGAGAACTGACATAAGACCTTTCAACTCCTGAGCACTTAGATCCTTCACCTGTAACGTGAAGTAATAGTAATCCGTATTCCATCGACTTCATAGGCTGCAACCCTTTGGAAAGAAAATCAAAATTTTACTGTTGACGAATTTTTATTTACTCATCTTGTGTTTCTAACATCTAACGGGGTGCCTGGCACATTATAGATGTTTAATATTTTAAAAATAAATGTAAGATGCAAATGAGCTAACATTGGGAATGCTATTTCTAGAATGTTAAAATGTAAGGAAGTATTAGCGAATGGGAAGAATTTCAGTAGACGTATAGTTAGCCCGTGTGCATAACTTTTCTAGCAATGAAAAGATCAAACAGTTGAACTTCTTGATAAAGAAAGGATCTTGGAATTTAAATTGTGATTGAGAAAGAGAAAGAATTATGAAAAACAATTCAGTTCTGTCCCTTAGGTCTGCTGAGAAATTAAGAACTCAAAATACTGTAATCCCATGCAAGTTAACAGGAAGTGGTGGTGTTTCCTCATGACTAGGGTTTATGCATATCCATATAGACTTATAATTTCCTCTTTGTGAATTTCCTGTGTGCACATTTCTGGATGGATGAAATTGACTTAATTTTTGTTACTCATAACTTTACTTTTTCATTTTTATGGTGTTGCTTTCTAATTTATTACAATGGTAACGTTTTATGACAATATGGATAGTATCGAGGAAAAAACTGGCATTAATCCTTGGGGTTTGACAACATCTGACGATATTGCAAATAAAAATACAGGGCATGCGTTATTTGAGACATATTTAAACTAAAATATCATTTGTTGTTTATCTGAAATTCAAATTTAATTGGGTGTTCTGTATTTTATCTGGCAACCTTTTCAAATCTCTTAAAATTGAGGAGTTTTGTTTGTGCTTCGTTGTTGTTTTGTAGCCATCTATCTACTTAAGCCTTAAGAAACTTGGCCAATTAAGAAAAAATTCAGTTCTCAACTTAGTAACAAACAGACTTGACAATATTGTTTGATTAGTTAAAAGACAGTGTTCTGATTCTTTGACCCACAGAGATTTATAAATTGGAGATGGAGCAGAATACAAAGCACAAAAGCCAATCTAAAAATAAATAGGAAAAAATTATAGGTACAAAGTTGCCATTTATATGACACTGTAAATGGACTCCATTCTACTGGGCAGATGGCATTACATATTAGAAAAACACAGAATAAGTAGCAGGATCTCGAAAAATTGAGTCAGTTGTACCACAGCTATTCTTTCTCAATGATCCATAAGAATATTGGGGAGATTCCTTTTCAGGATTGATACTAAATAGCCAAAGATTACAGCTTTCCTTTCAAACAGCTCTAATTTGAATTTTAGTAAGAACCTCCTGAATCTACTGCACATCTGGAAAGAGCAGCAAAAGTAAACCAGTTTTCATCTTAAGGTATTAAGTACTATATTGTAATTTTCTCCTATATTTAAAGTTTAAAGTAAAATCAATTAAGGATGGAAATTGAAAAACTGAACTAGAATATTTGAAGGTCTTATATTTAGTTCAAATTAGATACTTAGAGCTTTATTATTTTAATTTTTTTTTTTTTTACCTAGGAATCACAAGCAAAGAGAATCACTATAATCATGGTTGCTTGAAAGAAGAAAAGTCTTTACATTTAAATTCTAGCAAAGATGAAGGATTATGAAAGCATCAAATTTGGAAAATGAGAAATTGAAGGCTCCTTGTTTTTTTCTGCTTTCATTTCAAGAGAATGACTTTTAGCAATTATCAGCTATACCCAGGCTACTCTCAATAATACCACACAACATGAGAATGATAGCAACTCTGATGAAGAAGGTGTAAAAGAAAATAGAACTTCACTTCTGCAAATCGATTCTGCAGTTTTCCAATTTCCCTGTTCAGTACTGGTTGGGGCTGTGAAATTGACCAGGGCTATATAAAGTGAAAGTAAAGAGAGAATAATTGAAACTCGTACCTTTTAGCAAATGACAATCTTATATATTTATCCTTCTCAGCCTACAGCTACAACCTTCTTGATATTTTCAACGTGACTTTTTTTCTTGCTAAAAATTTCTAAATTGGCTAGATAAATGAAACAACAAAAGTGATTATTCAATATAAATTTAATATGACATCAGATACACAAAGTATTTTTAAATTTCTAAAACCTTATATATTGCCCATGATTTAGTCTCTTTAAATACAAAACTCTAAATAGATACTGACATCAGGTTTACTGATTGGGCAGCACTGGGCTTTGTTGTATTTTTAATTTTTTATTCCCTTTGAGGTTATGTGAGGATTCAACATGGTAATAACTAGAAGATTGCATTTCATGAATCACTGAATTTGATCGTACTGGAGGATATTAACGTGCATTAATTTTTAAGTATTTGGAATTTAATATATACATGAAAAAAAGACTGTGAAACTAGTGGCAGTAATATTCAGTTCCTCAGAAATATTGATTGCCTCCTCCCACTACCTGCATTCTAAGAAGGCACTGTTTGAATCAATGTTTCCTGTAAAAAACTAGATAGATATATAGATAGATAGACAGATAGGTAGGTAGATAGATAGATAGATAGATAGATAGATAGATAGATAGATAGACAGATAGATAGATCGATAAATATTAGATTGATGTAGAGATATGAGATTCCTAATCTCAAGGATCTTATAGTTTATCTGTGAAAATAAAACTTATTCCCATGAAAATCAACTAGAAAAGGAGAACTAAGGGCAACCCCTAGTTAGCATAAAATAAATATTTCAAACAATTAATGTTAGGGATTTTGAAAGAGATAAGGAATTCTGTTTAGCTGGTGTGGGATTTAAGCTGAGCATCTGAAGAGGATACACCATAGAACTATTTGCAAAAGTGATGGAATACTTTCTTGCCTAATTGTTTTATCTTGGCTTGACCCAAAAGGTAAAGCATTCACTTTAATATTGATAGGGCTTAATTTAGGAATAGAACAATGAAAAGGAATTAAAGAGTGTTACCTACTTTGTTGCACTTAATTTCACCTTTTAATTAAATTTTCTAAGAACATTGTTACAAATGAAGTGACCAAAGCCTGGAGAATTTCAGTAACCTGCCCATAGTCTTTTAGGGGTCTTTGGCTCCAAAACCAACTCTCTTTTGATAACAGCATATAAAGGTCTGGGAATAAAATGGAGTATTGAAATTGAGGTGTAGGATTTTCTCCCTGTTGAACATATCCAGTTCTGTGTCAAACACAAGGTCAGTCAATATCTGTCATGAATGGACAGAATTATTGGTATAGGTTTGGGATGGTTTCATGCCCCAAGAAATTGAAAAAAAGAAAAAAGAAAGAAAGACTAGAGAGATATGTCATACCATTAAACTAATTTGACTTTATCAGATCAAATTTATAATTTTAGAAGTATAGTGATTTAGGACTTTTTATCTGTTCACTAAATAATGAAAAGAAATGGCTAAAATATATATGTGTGTGATTAGCCATTAATATTTATTAAGTTGACACTTCTTCACTGTTCTACTGAAAGATTGAATTATTGTACAAGATTGGAGATCCTGAATAGAATTACTCTACGGTACCCTTAATTTATTCAATAATATTCAAACTTAGAATGATTGCATGAGCCAAAGCCACTGTCAAAATGTGAGACATCAGCACTCTTCTCTGTTTGAAGATTAGCTTATAACCCAAATAGAACTAATGGAATTAAACAATGATTGTTGATTCTTCCTAACCCCAATTATGATTTGATTTTTTGTTTAAGTTCATGGAATCGCTGAAAACTCTAAATGTAAGGAGAATCAGGGGCCAGTAATCTTCAGTGTGTAGACACAGGAACTGAAATTCATGAAGAGTAGGTATCAGGTGTTTGGAAAGAAGTTCCTTAAACCCAGCAGAGAGAACATAGAGGATGAGTAGTTGATTATATTTTAATCCCCCAAATAATCAAATATTTATAAGTCAAATCTGTTGACATATCACAATAATTTCAGGGATTTTTTTTCTGGTTGTTCTACACATGGTTTTCTTTATCTCAGCACTACTGGCATTTTCAGCTAGATGATTCTTTGTTGTGGGGGCTGCCCTGGGAATTGTCAGATACTTAGCAGCATTTCTGTCCTCCACCCACTAGGTGCCAGTAGCACCCCCCCTCAGTTATGAAAATGAAAATGGCCCCAGATATTGTCTAATGTCTTCTGGGGGAAAATCATCGCAGTTGAGAACAAGTATTCTACAGCATGCTCCTCCTACCTGTTCTGTGGTCCTCTGTGCTGTATGTTCTCCCACTTTGTTAACAGCACTATTAAAGTTTACATAAGTGTACTTTGTTTATTATTTAAAAGTAGTTTGTTTTCATTTTAATATCCATTTCACAGTGTAGAGTTATACTCCTTGGTCCACAACACAATATTATCTTTGGTCCATATACCCCATCTCTTTTGCTACATATGTGCTATTGCCTTCAATCCCCGTTCTTTACTTCCATCATCTTCCAGCTTCAAATACAACCATTTTAATGGGTTTGATGTGGATCCTGTGTTTCTGTTCTCGTAAAATATGTATTAATGTATTGAATATGTGTTGATTATGTGCTCTTATGATTTATATAATGGTATCATGCTATGGATCTCAGTTTGTTTCTAACTTTTTCACTTAGTACCATGTATTTCAGGCCTATGCATGCTGCTTTGAGTGCATGTAGTCAATTCTTTATATTCTTTACATTCCTATCAACTAGCTTATTGTTTGATATGTATCACTAAATGCTTACATAATTAATTACATAAATGAATATATTGAATGGGAATGGATGTAGTGAACAGAATAATGGCTGTCCAAAGAAGGGCACTCTAATCCCCAGAACCTGTGACCATGTTATCTCACATGGCAGATGAGACTTTGAAGATGTGATTAAATTAAGGATTTCAAGATTTAGGGGTTTTCCGGGTGGGCTCATTGTGATCACATGGTCCTTATAAGAAGAGATGTGATTACAGAAGCAGAGGTTGAGTGACATGCTTTGAAGATGAAATAAGGGGGCATGAGACAAGGAATGTAGGCAGCCTCTAAATGCTAGAAAAGGCAAGGGAATGGATTCTGCCCTAGAACTTACATGAGGAAGGCAGTCCTGCCACCATCGTGGTTTTGGACTTCTGACAACCAGAACTGTAGGATAATTTGGATTGTGTTAAACCACTAAGATTGTGGTAATTTGTTACAGTAGCAAAAGGAAAGTAGTACAATGGATAAACAGTAAACTGTTATACATAATTCATCCATCATAGTAGTACTATATTACTACATGAAGAGTCATTCATTCATCGTGCTATTACCATGGATGAATTACTGCATAAAGAGTTTACTGAGTTTTCCAACCATTGAACTGTAAGTTTCATGGCCCCACTTTTACTTCTCTCTGTTCTCTCCTCCCTGTCTCTCCATCAAATGTTTAATACTAATAAAAATGGAGAGAATCTTAACATTTAAAAGAACTCAAATAAATAATACTTTAACGGGAAAATTGCAAGGTAAACAGTCACCCTAAATCTATGTGTAAAGCATATATTTTTATTGCAGCAGGGGCTCCCTGGGTCATCTTGTGAGAAGAGTGAGATTCAACATGGGAGGGAATTGCAAAAGGGCCTGAATACCAGGAAGTATGGTTGCGTGTGAGCCATATTTGGAGATGAGCCACCTTACTGGCTGTAAGACTTAAAGATGGCAGGTTAATATGATAGAGACTTCAAGCGTTAGTCATAATTGTGGCTGAATGCTGTATATATGTCTGGAAACAAAATTATAACACTAAGTAGATTAGTTGTGACACAAGGCCAAAGAAGCATCTTCAGAACAGATGTTTTACATGTTTCTCTCTTGCATACCCAGTTTAATCCCTAAGAAAGAAATATATTCACTTAATTACAGTAGATTTGAGCAACTCGCTTTACCATAATCCGTGGAGAAGAACCAGCCTTTAACTGATCTTGTGCCAATTCAAATATATGGCTGTTTTCTCCAACCTTTCTCAAGACCTCTTTGTTAGAGAACACATAGCTCTAACTTGTGTCTGTGTCTGCACAATACATAGGTATCTGCTTTTCTGGGGTATCAGAGTGAGAATCACTCTTTTGGAGGTAGATTCTCATAGTTGTGAAGAGGCACACATTCTGGAATCAGGCTTCCTAAGCTCAAATCTCACTGAAACACTTTCTAGCTCTAATGCAGAGGAAGCTAATAATTTCTTCATGCCTCAAGTTTCTCAGTTTTAAAATTAGGTTATAAGAGCATTAACCTTAGAGAACTATTATAAGGAGTAAAGGAGATAATCTATGCAAATATATGCAGAGTGTTTCACTCAGCTACTGGTACAGAGAAAGTACTCAGTAAATATTAGTTATTATTACTTGTGGTAGTACTTGAATAGTAAAGTGAAAATGCCATTTGATTTTTCAGGTTATTACAGCAATTAATTTGTTGTTCTTCATGGTAAATTAACCAGTTTACGGATTAATTACAGTTAAGCTGGAGCAGGAACCTGAGATGCAGCTGTCTTCCCAGCTCAATATGGTGGCATAGGCTCATCGTCACTGGTGATTCCTAACCTTTCTAAAGTGTGGAAGAAAAGGAACCAAACCACTCATAGGTGCTCTGAATTCAAATGCCTGTGACACTAAAAACATATATTAGCCTACCATAGCTAACACATACTGTTAGTTGTAACAAACAACCCCATACTTTCAGCAGCTTATATCAACAAAATTTTATTTTTCACTTATGCTTGTATCCAAGTTAGATCAGCAGGGGGCTCTACTCATTGCAATAACTCAGAGGACAGACTGAGAGAGCAGCCATCTTGGCAAATGTGCTTGGTCACCATGCCAGAAAAAAAGCAAACGTGGTAAATTGTGCATTGGCTCTTAATGTTTCCACCTGGAGAAACACACATCACTTCCAGTCCCATTTCATTGGCCATAACAAGTCATGTGGCCATTTTAAGTGAAAATATAATAGGAAGTCCAATTCTACCATTCCCAGAAGGATAACTAGAAACATCTGGGAACCAGCACCAATCACAGACATATTATAAGAGGACTGTGCTAGACACTTTTAGTGATGCAGAGATAAAGAAAACCTTGTGACCATGCAGGTAAGTAGGCACTCTGTGGCATATTCACAAATGACTAAGACAAACCAGCACTTTCGAAGATTGGTTTACTTTAGCCACGTGGGAAAATAAACCAAAACAATTTATTGCAGGGATTCTCCCCAAGGGTGATTTTTGTGCCCTGAGGAATATTTGGGAATATCTAGAGACATTTTTGGTTATCTCGTTTTGGGGTATGAATGTTGATATTGGCATCTGGTGGATAGAGGCTAGGATGGCTGTACCTCAGCAGAGAATTATCTGGCCCCAAATGTCAATAGTTAAGAACTCCGGTCTCATAATTTTCATGCTTCTCTTACACACATGCCTTAATCTATTGAAATGAAAATTATGCCTTCGAAATGTCTATAGTTAAGACTATATACACCAATACTCATGAAATCCCAGTATGCTCTGTCACTGCACATTTTATGCCCAGGCATATGGACTTCTATTCAGAAGTGCAGATTTAGTATATTCATTTTGAGCTCCAAATGAAAGAGTTGACTATATTTTCAAAAATATCTTGTGATTCAAATTTAAAACGCTGCCCTTCAAAACAGACAGTACCATAAATATATCCTCCAACTTGATGTAAGCAGCATTCGGTCCCATTGGAAAAATAACATGCCATGACATAATTAGACACTGACCATTGATGATAAGCTTTATATGAGAGCCATTGTGAGATCTTTTTGACAGGAGCACATTTTTCTAAGGACAGTCTCTGCCACGATAGGAGCAGTCAGGAAATGATCCACTGTGAGTGACCAAGGAAAGGGGTGTGTTTAAGCTCAGCAGTTCTAATTGAGTTTGTGAGACAGGCTTTGTCAAACACAGTTGAATGCAGAGGCGAAAGGCATGTGGAAGGAATTTTTTATACTTAACGGTGGGGAGCTATTAGTAAACTACACTGAGGAATCTTTGATCTTTCAGCATCAAATTGTGTTAGAATTTAGGTTTAAAGTTATTTCCCAGATGGCAAGTTTTGTTTCCTAGTCTGAACATCAAGCCTTGCAGAACAACTGACTCCAGAATGTCAGATACGATACCTGGCAGAAGGATATTTATGGGTTGTTAACTTGTGAATCAGAAGGCAAACCCTGGCCCAGCAGTATGTTAATCCCGATGACTGAGAGGGAGCCAATGTGATCACAAGAATGCACACAGCTTGGGGTCTTAGAAACAGCTTAAGAAAGCTTCAACTATGTTTGGAATGTACCAAATCAATAAATTGCTAATTTTTCCACCTGTGTGTTAGCCTACTTACTCTTCAGGGAGTTGAGACTTGTAGTGCAAATACAATCCAAACACTTTATTAATTGCTCAGGCTAAAACAGGTCAAAGGAGCACGCCTAAGCTCAGTTTGAAATTCTTTTACTTACAAAGTTCCTGCAGTCACAGGGGAAATTTAATTGCTCTGCAAATTCTTCGTCAAAAAAAATTGGTCCCTTTTATATCTGTCCTTGGTGAATACCAGCCATTTCTTCCTTTCACCCTCTAGACCCCGTTTATTAGGTAAATGCCTTTGTTCTAAAAGAATACAAGCTAAAGTGAAGGGCCATGATTTCTCCTACTTATTGTCAAATGGTTTGGCACTAATAATAAGCATAAAAGTACATACGCAGAAAAGAATAAAGCAAAAGTAGTAAAATGTCAACCTTTTGGTAAATTAAAGACTTTATGGGAATTCACTGTACTCTTGCAGGTTTAAACATTTTCAAATGAAGAAGTAAAGAAACAAAACTAGTAGAAACGAGGTTCTACTAAGCTTGAACCGTTGCAATGAGATGACAATAAAAATTATTTCATTTTTTTCCTTAAAGAAAATATGGCAGAAGTATGAATGTTTGGTTTTTTGTTTGTTTGTTTGTTTGTTTGTTTTGAGGCAGGGTCTTACTCTGTTGCCCACGCTGGAGTGCAATGGTAAGAGCACGGCTCACTGCAGCCTCAACCTTTTAGGTTCAACTGATCCTCCCACCCCAGCCTCCCAAGTGGATAAAATTAGCCCAGCTAATTTTAAATCATTTGTAGACGCAGGGTCTCACTATGTTGCCCAGGCTGGCCTCGAACTACTGGGTTCAAGCAATGCTACCCCCTCGGCCTCCCAAAGTGCGGAGATTACAGGTGTGAGCCACCCCACCTGGCCAGAGTAAGTATTTGGATATGATGGAAAGCAGTACAAGGTGAGTATTCCTTATCACAAATGTTTGGGACCCATGTATCTGACTTTGAAATGTTTTGGATTTTAGAAAATTTGTATATATATAGTGAGATATCTTGGGGATGGGACCCAAGTCTAAACACGGAATTCATTTATGTTTCACATATACCTTATATACATAACCTGAAGATAATTTCATATAATACTTCTAATAATTTTTGTGCATGAAACAAAGGTATGACTGTGTATTTGACTGCAACCTGGCACATGAGTTCAGATGTGGAATTTTCTTTTTTTTTTTTTTCCTTTTTTTTTATTATACTTTAAGTTTTGGGATACATGTGCAGAACGTGCTGGTCTGTTACATAGATATACACACATGCCATGGTGGTTTGCTGCACCCATCAACCCGTCATCTACATTAGGTATTTCTCCTAATGCTATCCCTCCCCTAGCCCCCCACCCCTCAATAGATATGGAATTTTCTACTTGTGGCATCATGTTGGCACTCAAAAACTATGGTATTTTGAAGGATTTCGGATGAAGGATGCTCAACTATATTTAGATCTTTGTTAATGAATACAAGTTGATGCTGCTGCTCCCGTGGGTGTTTTTCCAATAGTGATGATAGATGATAGATGATTCCAGATTTTGCCACACAGTGTCAACTGGTTTATCTCCTTAACGAAAAAAAAAAAAAAACAAGAAAAAGAAAGGCGTATGGATGAAGGTGAAAATAAAGGTAAGCTTTTTTTTTTTTTTTTTTTTTTTTAGACGGAGTCTCACTCTGTCATCCAGGCTGGATGGAGTGGAATGGCACAATCTCAGCTCACCACAACCTCCGCCTCCTGGGTTCAAGCAATCCTCCTGCCTCAGCCTCAGTCTTCTGAGTAGCTGGGACTATAGGAGTGTACCACCATGCCCAGCTAATTTTTATATTTTTGGTAGAGACAGGGTTTCACCATATTGGTCAGGCTGGTCTCGAACTCCCGACCTCTTGATCTGCCCGCCTCGGCCTTCCAAAGTGCTGGGATTACAGGCGTGAGCCACCGTGCCCGGCAAAGGTATGCTTTTTTATGATGATTTAGTCTGAATTGACTTTGATTCATCAGCACCGGCCCTAGGCTGCCAGACTCACTCACTATACATTGTGCTGAAAGAAAAAGTGCTGAATTAGCACTTGGGTACATATGAGACCTAACACTTTGTTGTACCAGATTGCATGCTTGGCGACATCCTTGTTGATTGCTACTGTGTACTGAATTGTATCTCTCCCAAATTCATATGTTGAAACTCTAAACCCGCATGTAATGATATTTGGAGATGGGGCCTTTGGGAGATAGGTTTGCATGAGGTCATAAAGGTGAGGCTGTTATGGTGGGATTGGTACCCTCATAAGAAGAGACACCAAGGCAAATTGAAACCAAAATGAGGTATAACATACTGCTGGGCCAGGGTTTGCCTTCTGATTCACAAGTTAACAACCTATAAATATCCTTTTGCCAGGTATCATATCTGACATTCTGGAGTCAGTTGTTCTGCAAGGCTTGAGGCTCAAACTAGGAAACAAAATTTGCCATCTGGGATATAACTTTAAAGCTAAATTCCACATTTTTTCACTGGACTAGCTTCATACCTGTTGGGATATCTATTATCAAAAAGACAAAAGATAGTGTTGGCGAGGATATGGAGAAGAAGGAACCTTACACACTGTCGGTAGGAATGTAAATTAGTACAACCATTATGGAAAACAGTATGGTGGTTCCTCAAAAAATTAAAAATAGAACTCCCATATGACCCATCAGTCTCACTACTGGGCATATATCCTAAGGAATTGAAATCAGTATGTCAAACAGATATCTGCACTTCCATGTTTATTGCAGCACTATTCACAATTGCCAAGATATGGAATCAACCTACGTGTCCGTCAACAGATGAGTGGATAAAAAAAAAATGCAGTATACTCTCACCGCTTCAGTGGACTAATCTGAAAACAAAAAAAAAAGAAAGAAAAATGTGGTATATAAACACAATGGGAACTATTCAGCCATAGAAAAGGAGGAAATCCTGGCATTTTCAACAACATGGATGAACCTGGAAAACATTTAGTGAAATAAGCCAGACACAGAAAGACAAATATCACATGTTCTCACTCAAATGTGGAATCTAAAAATGTTGATCTCATAGACAGAGCAGACTGGTAGTCATCAGGGACTGGGGTATTTGGGTGGGGCAGGGTAAGAAGATGTTGCTCAAAGGATACAAAATTTCAGTTACACAGGAGGAATAAGTTCAAGAAATCTATTACACAACATGTTGACTATGGTTAATAATATACTGCATTCTTGAAAAATGCTAACAGAGTCAATATAAAGTGTCCTCACCACAAAAATGGTAACTTTGAGGCAAGGCATATGTTAATTGGCCATATTTAGTCCTTTCACAATGTATGTATACTTCAAATCATCATGTTATACACAGTAAATACATACAATTTTATCTGTCAATGTAAACAATAAAATTAATAAAATAAAATACTGTAAAATAACCCCCATCCCCAAGAAGAGATACTAGACAACTCTCTCTCCCTCCTTTTCTCTTTTTCTCCCTCTTTCTCTTCCTTTCTCTCTTTCCTTGCCAAGGGAGGACTCAGCAAGAAAGGAACTGTCTGTCTACAAGCCATGGAGAGAGCCCTCAACAGAACCCAACAGTCCTGACACCCTAGATCTTTGTTAACGAATGCATTAACATTCATTAAAATCCATTGATCTTGGATCTCTAAGCCTCTGGGATTGTGAGAAAATACATTTCTGTTGTTTAAGCCACTCGGTATACAGTGTCTTGTCATGGCAGCCCAAGAGGTCTGAAACAATTGTCAAACATTTTGTTACGAGGGAGAGCTGATAGGAACTGCAGGAGAGAAGTTCTCTGTTGTTTGTTGTTTGTTTGTTTGTTTGAATTTTCCTTACCTTGTTCTTACGCCTAGTTCATGTCCATTTATATTAAATAAACTGTACTAACTGCTGTTTTTGTACATCTTTATATGGCAAAATTTAGGGAGTCTAACATTTCTGCATCTAGAATGTTGCCACAATTGTATTATAAATATCTGGGAAAGTTGATGTCCCAGCCAAGACCCGGGACAGAGGAATCAGTATTTTGGGACTCTCCCATTTCTTTAAGGCCCTTCTGCCATACCATTTCAGTCTTTTCACACAAAAGAGAGTCAAAATAGAGCTCTCTTACTTTAGTAAAAAGTCTGTTAAAACACAGTGGAACAATAGACATTGGAGACTCCAAAAGGTGCAAGGGCAGGAGGAGGGATGATGGTTGAACATTTGGTACAGTATTCACTATTCAGGTGGTGGGTACACTGAAAACCCAGACTTCACTACTATTCAATACATCTATGTAGGAAAACTAGACTCGTACCCCCTAAATCTATGAAAAAATTTAAAAAGAACAACAACAAAAAAAAAAAAAAAGGAGGAAAAATTCCTGTTAAAATCAAGAATCATTATTGTTTGGGTGAGGGAGAAAGGACAAGATGGAGGAAGGTGAACAAGAAGGCACAATCCATGTTGCTTCAGGGTTCTTCTTCACCAACTTTCCTGCGCGCGGGAAAATGCAGCCCGCGCCCTGGAAGATACAGATCAATGGAGCATGCACCAGGTGACGTCAATCCGAAGAGATTGAAACTTACCGGGCCATGCCTATGGAGACGCCCCTATCACGCCCTTATCCCGCCCACTGCCCTCCCCCTTCCAGTACCAATGCATAAAAGTCCGCTGCTGGCAGGAGCCGGCGTGACTTCTTTGGCCCCTCCTACTTGTGGACCGGAGAACATCACCCGAGAGCGCCGGTGGGACTTCCCTGGCCCCATACCTGAGGACCAGAGAACCTCCCCGGAGAGTGTGTGCATATTTGCAATAAAAGGCTGCTGCTTTCTTATGTACTTGGGCCTCATTTTTAATTATTTAGCTCTCCTAAATTAAATTAAGACAATTATAAGAAAAGATACAGAGTTTGGACTTTTAATTTGAATTCAAAACATAAATGATCATTTTCATCAGTATTTTGGTGTAAGACCAAGATGTCACCTTGGACTGAATCTGCTGGTTAGAATCCTACACTATTTTCCTTCCTTATATAGTGTCTGTGATTGCATAGTCTATGCTTTCTACTTTTAATATCTTTAAAATAGAATGAGAATTTTAAGAGTTTTGAAAAGATCTGTGTATAGAATCAGTCTAGACTTTTAGTCTCCCATAATATTTTATCTTTGTTTTACTTATACCTAATGTGACAGGGTGTTTTTTTTTAAGCATCTTTGTGAGAAATGCTGTTGCACCATCACCCATATCATGCCAGCAGGGGTTGGCAATCTACTGCCCATGAGCCAAATCTAGCCCATGGTGTTTTATACAATCCACAAGCTAAGAACTTTTTACATTTTCCAAAAACTGTTTTTTCAACAATAAGATGGAAAGCTGAAAATGTTTACTATTGGACCCTTTAAAGAAAGTCTATCAATCCCTGCCTTAGGCCATCAGAGACCTCTTCTGGATCCTTTACAGAAGCAGCAAGAGAGAACAAGGAGAATTTTAAGTGCTAAACCTCAAAATGGTGTTCATTTTGGCCCACTTTCCATTGCCCAGAATTCAATCACATAGATTTCACCTAACTGCAGGAAAGACTGGGAATTGTTTCATTGTATATCCAGAAGAAAAAAAAGATATGGTGAAGAAATAATTCGTCTCTGCCATATAGAGTCTCTTCTAATCATTTGACTTCAAAAAAAAAAAAATACTGTCTTTCTTTGCTCTCACATTTCATTCGATTGCATGATATTTATATGAACTACATAATTACAAGTGCAAGTGACATTAATAGCTTTGATGTACAACTGACACTTGATAAGCCCATAGCTCAACTAATGGGGATCAGGAGGGCATGGGCATCTTGGAGGGTTCAGCAGGCTGTGGTTATCAGGCATTCTGTGTTCCTGATGGATGAGAGCAACAGTTCTCCACTAGGGGCAATTTTGCACTCGGAGGGACATTTGGCAAAATCTGGAAACAAGTTTGCTTGTCACAACTAGGCAAATGCTGCTGGTATATTATAGGTAGAGGTCAGGTATGCTGCTAAACAACCTACATTACAAGGGACAGCCCCCACAACAAAGAATTATCTGGCTCTAAATGTCAATAGTGCTGTTAATAGGAAAACCTGCAATAGGGGGTAATAAATGATCCGGCAAGTTGCTAAGTCTGAGATTTGTCAAGGGAGCTTCTAATATATGTATGTAAGAATTAAGTTTGGCCAAACTTTAAAAGAAGTCTCAGAAATTGTGGAGGTTTCTAAGGAAGCAGATTAATTCAGTTACTCGCCCCCTGTCTGGATCCTAAACCAACTGAAAATTAGGCGTAGAAAGTAGACAGGGATCAATACAATAGCTTTATATCTGCCCAAGCCTGATTGGAAAGAATGACATGGACAAATGGCCAAAGGGAAATTCTAAATGCTTTCCCTCAAATCTGGGTGTAGAAAGAACTGTGTCTGCTCAGCACAACCAGAAGTTCAGGTATGTGGAGAGAACAGAGCCATAGGAGCAAAACAATGTTAAACCCATTGATAGTTTCTAATAGAGAAATACAGATCAGAGTTTTTGCCATCTCATCAGCCAGATAGTTCTTTTCTCTTCCTCTGAGAAGTGTTGAAGAGGTGATAGTTGCAACCTTTCAAACAGGATGGAATTTCTATTTTATTGGCCGAAAGGTCTATTGACAAAAGGAAACGTTGGTTCTCCCTCAGGCATAGTGGAAAAAACCCCTTCCCTGCAGGAGGCTCCTTTCGCCTCCTCTTCTACCTTCCCAAATGTAGGACCCTGAGCAAGTCACAACCTCTCCAGGCCTCAGTTCCCTCATGTGAAAAATGACTCAGATTTGTCAGAAGGCTGAGGCCTGGCTCAGATAATCTATGGAAGTCTCTTAAAATCTTAAGAATATTCCAAAAGTCACACTGATGATTTACAGACAGCACAAAACGTATACATTTATGAAATCTTGATTGTGAGGTCAAGTGTATAATCTCCGTCTTCTGAATGATGAGAAATTGGGCATGGGGTAAGGCTGTTTGTTTCCAGTGTGAATCGAAAAGACGTGGGTATTTTAGGGCATGATTCTGAGCTTTTCTAGGCACAGTGTCTTCCCTGGCTGACGTGGGAACTGCACCTGTGTTTGGGAACTTGTTTATTCTGTTCCTCCAATTTTTTTCTGATGCCTTGGAGTTTGTGACAGTTCTGACATAGTTTTTGTCATTTATTTGCGTCTTCCATCCATTGTAACTCTCATGTTCACAGAATCTTTGAAATGGCACTCAGATTTTGAACAGTCACCTTACATATTTCTGTGATTCATCTTTATGGCAATGGGGTTAATAAGCATACAGGGTTTGAGATCCAAAATGAGAATTTTAGTTCTGATACAATCCCTTGCTGACCCAGTGACTAAAGAGAAATCACCCGATGCTTCTGAGCCTTCACTGTTTTATCTGTAAAATGGGGATAAAAACAGTACTTAACTCTCAAGGATCTTCTGAAGTTAATGTGTATGAAAACAGAAGCATGCTCAAGCACTAGGTGGTGTTTTTAATTCTTCATCCATTTCCAGCCACCCTTGGAGACATTGCTTTGAGGAATAAACGTGAAGGAAAGAAAGTGTCTATTTACCCAATAATTAGGTTGTACGGTGAAGAACAGATGGGGGTCCCTTTCTACTGAGTGAAGCATCAAAATGTGGTTGCTTAACTTATCCAGATGTGTTCCTGAGGGTTCTGTCTCAGCATGATCACATGAATACAGCAAAGAAATCCTGAGTCCCATGTCACTGTGTACTGAGGGGTAAACCCAGGCCCCTAAGGACACTGTTGGATTAGTGGCCTCTTTCTACACTGTAGTGGTTTCTGACAAAAAAAATTTAATGTTGCAGAAATGTTCAATACTGTAATATTCTACCTCTTTAAGCCTTAGCTTCAGAACCAGTTTGAGCTCATTAGAAAAAAATGACATGAAAATGTGTTTCCCCAAAAAATTTTCTTTCTCTTATTTATTAGAAAACTATCACAGATCAAAGACAGGTGTAAGAAGTGGCAACAC
>NW_012102144.1:4032008-4033248 GCF_000951045.1 Mandrillus leucophaeus | reverse complement strand
GATCACTTGAGGTCAGGAGTTTGAGACCAGCCTAGTCAATATGATGAAACCTCGTCCCTACTAATAATACAAAAATTAGTCAGGCATGGTGGTGTGTGCCTGTAATCCCAGCTACTCAGAAGGCTGAAGCAGGAGAATTGCTTGAACCCGGGAGGCGAGAGGTTGCAGTGAGCCGAGATCACACCACTGAACTCCAGCCTGGGTGACAGAGTAAGACTCTGTCTCAAAAATAAATAAATAAATAATAAATGAATAAAAAATCATGTAGAGAAATATAGTATCTGTCTATGAGAACTCACAAGAATTTGAGTTAAATAATGAATATTTTTACATATGTAGGGATGAGGACCTCGTCGGGGGATAAATATTCTGTGTCTCATATTTGAATCCTTTATTATATCTTGGTCTCTGTCCTTTTCTTGCTATGATTGTTTACATTTTTATTCCTCAAATGGACAGAGTGTAATTCTAGGATTCTTAAATTCCCTTGTAATAAGAAGGAGAGAAGAATGTTCACAGTCTCGCCGAGGCTTCCCACCAGGTGCCAAAACCCAAACCTTCAATTAATGTTGACATAAAACTAGACCGAGACACCCACTAGTCAAATACCATAATGTAAACTTTGCCAGTGCTTTAAATCAGTCTGTAAATTTTTAAATCCTAACATAGTTTCCTTTCCTTCATTTATTACTAAGTCCTTCTGTATTCATAGACCTTCTCTTAATAAAAACAGTTAACACACGCCAGACATTTGCTGCGTGCCAGGAACTTTGTAAAGCACCTTCTATACATTACATAACTTGTAATCCTCACCAAATCACTAAGAGAGAGGTACCATTAAATAAATCAGAAATTAATTATCTAGGGTAACATGATAATAGTAATAGGGCACATAACCAGGGAGGTGGCAAAGTCTGTCATTTTGAAATTACGTAACAATAAAATATAAAGTTTCACTTTATGTACATCTGAAGTTACAACAACCTGGCTTGCAGTGGACAGGGTATCATTCTGCTGCGATGCCCTCCCTCAGGCCTTATTTACCCACTTGCTGGAAGTAAAATGGACTGACTAATCTCAGGTCAGTGTCTCTTCAGATTTTGTGTCAGCTGAAGACAGCTGCTCTGCTCAAGACCATACCTCCTTCCCTTCAAGAACTGGAAGAACTGGTCAAAATCGGTATGAAAAACCAGTGCCTTTGCCGTAACATTGGACATTCCTATATACCTAATGTAAATGA
>NW_012102144.1:4005154-4031488 GCF_000951045.1 Mandrillus leucophaeus | reverse complement strand
TGTTGGCCAGGCTGGTCTCAACTTCCTGACCTCAAATGATCCACCTGCCTCTGCTGCCCAAAGTGCCGAGATTACAGGAGTGAGCCACCATACTTAGCTCTTAATAAACCTCTTGAATGTTCATCTCTATGTAGTATCTGCCTCCCAGGAACCCAAGCAAACCCAGCCAGGAATCCAAAATTTGCCAAGAATCATATAATTTCAAAGCTTGGTTAGCCAAGTGTTTATAAACTATGTGAATGAATGAGTGATTGAATCAGTGAACTGTCTATAAGCAAGTCTGTCTTTAGCCAGTAAATGAAACATGTTTCATCCTTTGCCCGGGGCAGTCTTAGAGTCTCTGAGGGCTTTAGGAACATATTTCTTGCATAAAATGTGTTCACAGTGTTAAGAGGTTACATACATTATCTCATTTTATTCTTATAACAATTCTATGAGGAAAGTACTATTTTTCCTCCATTTTGCACATAAAGAAACTGAGGCTAAGAGAGGTTAATATCTTATTAACGATAAGAAAGTAAAATCCAGAGCTGGAATTTGAACTCTAGTCATTTTGGCTTTAGAATCGTTGCTTTAAAACCACCATGCTAGCCCCAGTGTGGTGCCTCACACCTGTAATCCCAGCATTTTGGGAGACCAAGACAGGAGGATTGCTTGAGGCCAGGAGTTCAAGGCCAGCCTGGGCAACATAGAAAGACCCTGTCTCTACAATATTTTTTTTAATTAGCCAGGTGTGGTGGCACACACTTATAGTTCCAGCTCTTTGGGAGGCTGAGGCAGGAGGATTACTTGAGCCCAGGAATTTGAGGCTGCAGCAATCCATAATTGCATCACTACACTCCAGCCTGAGCAACAAAGATAGACCCTGTCTCAAATAAAACAAACAAACAAAATAACAACAACAACAACAAAAAACACCGTGCTATATTATCTCACAGACTAATATATCCTGGCTTCTTCCATAATCCTGTACATATAGAAATAAATATACATGCTCCTTGTCTTATGATGGGGTTTTGTCCTGATAAACCCATCAAAAATAAAAAAATCGTAAATCAAAAATGCATTCAATACACCTAACCTACTGAACATCATAGCATAGCATAGCTTACCTTAAACATGCTCAGAACCCTTACAGTAGCCTACAGTTGGGCAACATTATCTAAGACAAAGCCAATTTTATAATAAAATATTAATATCTTACATGATTTATTGACTACAGCAATGAAGTAAAAAATCAGAATGGTTGTGTGGGTACACGAAGTATAGTTTATACATAATGTTGCTCACTTTTACACCATTGTAAAGTCAAAAAATTGTCAGTCAAACCATTATAAGTTAGAGTCTGTGCCTAAATGTTTTTTACTTGATTCATTGACTTGACAGTGCCTGTATTAGTTCATTCACACATTGCTATAAAGAAATACCTGAGACTAGGTAATGTATAATGAAAAGAGGTTTAATCAGCTCATGGTTCTGCAGGCTGGATAGCAAGCATGGTGCTGGCATCTGCTCAGCCTCAGGAAGCTTACAATCATGTTGGAAGGTGAAGGAGAAGCGGGCATGTCACATGGCTGCAGTAGGATCAAGAGGGAGAGCCAATGGGGAGGTGCAACACACTTTTTAACAGCCAGACCTTGTGAGAACTCAGTCACTACTGTGAGAACAGCACCATGTGGAGAGTGCTAAACCATTCATGAAAAACACATCCATGATCCAATCACCTCCCACCACACACCATCTCCAACATTGGGGATTATAATTCAACATGAGATTTGGTGGGGATACAGATCCAAACCGTATCAGCGCCTAAAACAAACTTTTCCCATAAGCATTCAAAAATGACCTTATGCCAACTGGAACCTTGCATGGAAACTCTACCAATTGCTCTGCTTTACCTGAGATACAGGTACAGTCGAGGTACCACCTTACAGTGAGGAACCTCGACTGTACCTGTATCTCAGGCCCAGATAGAAAACAGAATATCATACTACAAAGCATTTACTGGTCAATTGAGTGGGTAAGAACAGTTTCTTCAATTAAAAATGTTAATGGAAAGAGAAGAATACTTCCTTACATTTACAGAGGATTATTTTGTTTGTAGATTTCCCAATCAATATTTTAAAGATTGATTTTCCAAGTCACTAGAAGAATAATTACTAGACACACTGACACCTGATGTTCAATTTTGAACCGAGATGAATTGTAAACATCAATTAATATTGTATTGTATAGAATCACAAGTTTTCTACTTATTTCAATATATATTGAGCTTATACAAGACATATGGAGATAAGATGGTGAAGACCCAATCTTGACATTGAGGAGATTATATTGTAAGATTATGAGGACACACACATACATTTTTAACACAGATACAGTGTGATAAACAGAGAGGGCAGATATAAATCGAAGACTGTGGAAGGAACAATGCAGAAGAGACTTATTGGGCAAGGATGAGAGAGAAAACCTTTGTTTTGTAGGCTGATTGCCTGAAACACACTTCTGAATAGTCACTCCCCACCTCAAGAACTTTCAAGAGCTTCCTATTGCCTACAAATAGAGCCTCAAACCCCTAACATGGCCTTCAAGACCCTTGTCTGTTGAACCACAATTCTTGAAGCATAGTGATATAGTTTTCATATTTGTCTCCGCCCAAATTTTATGTTAAAAATGTAATCCCCAGTGTTGGAAGTGTGGCCAGGGAGGTGATAGGGTCATGGGGGCAGATGCCTCATGAATGGATTAGTGCTGCCCTCATGATAGTGAGTTCTCAGGAGATCTGGTCATTTGAAAGTGTGTGGCACCCTCCCACATCCCACTCTCTCCTTCTCTCACCTTGTGATATGCCTGCCCCCACTTTGCCTTCCACCGTGAATACAAGTGCCCTGAGGCTTCCCCAGAAGCTGAGCAATATTGGTGCTATGCTTGTACAGCTTGCAGAACTGTGGGCCAATTAAACTTCTTCTTTTTTTTTAAATAAATTATCCAGTCTCAGCTATTTCTTTATAACAACACAAGAAGGCCCTAATGCACTTAGGGCCCCAGGTTTTGCTGACTGAAAGTTCTGCTTCCCCAGAAAACCCTTCAGTCCCAGGCAAACCAAGACAGGTGATTGTTCTACTACACATTTTAGTGTGTAATGAGGCCAGACTGAGCCAAGTCAGAGTAAGCCACCCTCTGTTCATTCTGACTTTGCCTTCTTTCTCACTTCTGAGCTGTCCTTCCTGCCTCATCTCCTTCCCCCAGCCCTGTATTGAAATCCTACTCATAACTCAAGAACCATTCAATGCCACCAGCACCGAGACTTGGTGACAAGATTAGCTATATTAACATTATTACTACTAATTAGACCTAACCTTTATTGAAACTTCTGTCACATTTTAAGTGGATTTCTGTATGTAATGATCACTTCACCCTCCATCATGTACACTCTACAATTATCTCTATTTCATAGATGTAGAAACTGAGGTTTAGAGAGAATATTATAAATTATCCAAAGGTATCTAAAAAGCAAGTGGTAAAGCTGAGATTTAACCCCAGATCTCCGTAACCCAAAACTTCATGCTGCTAACTGCAATGGTACATGGTACACATCACCTCCTTTCCTAGATTCTCCCCAGGTTAAATTAACACTTTCTTTTCTTTTCTTTTCTTTTTTTTTTTTAGAGATGGAGTCTTGCTCTGTCACCCATGCTGGAGTGTAGTAGCAAGATCTTGGCTCGCTGCAAGCTCCACCTCCTGGGTTCAAGCGATTCTCCTGTCAGCCTCCTGAGTAGCTGGGATTACAGGCATGCGCCACCACACCCAGCTAATTTTTGTATTTTTATATTTTTGTATTTTGTATTTTCAGTAGAGACGGGGTTTCACCATATTGACCAGACTGGTCTCAAACTCCTAACCTCAGGTGACCTGCCCGCCTCGGCCTCCCAAAATGCTGGGATTATAGGCGTGAGCCACCACGCCCGGCCAAATTAACACCATCTTTAAAATAAATGCCTGTTAGGCTACTTAGCACTCTACATTGCATTAAAAACTTTATACACCTGACTTGTTTCTGCTGTCAGACACTCAGCTCCTTGATTTCAGGAGCTATGTCAAATTCGTTTCTTAATCTCCCAGAGAACGAAGGAGACACAAGAATATGTGTTGCATGAGAGAATAGACATATGGACAAATGGAGATTTTTAAAGTGAGCCTTTAAAGAAAGCAGCTTTAGATGGGGAGGTTATGCCAGGCAAAGTTAATAGTGATAAGAATACTACTAATTGCAGCTAACATTTGGTGAATTCTTCCTCTGTACCCGACAGTACGCCATCTCATTCTCATAAATTACCTACGGAGAAAAGTCTTATTACTATCCTAGTTTTTCAGATGGGGAAAAAGAGGCTCAGAAAGGTGGCAAGTTGCCTCAAATTGCATAGCTGGTAAGTGGCTAAGAGGCAGATTTCAGACCCACTTTTATCTGATTGCATAGCATAAGCTGTGGACGCTATGCTCTACATACTGAAGAAAGGGGAGAAATTCCAGGGTGTGCTTGCAAAAACACCAAGTCTACCGGCTGAGAGGAAGTATAGAGGGTTCGAGGAGAGTGGGCATGAGGCTGCTCTTTGTTTTACAGAACCTTCCCATTCCCTGTCTCATTCCGCAGGGGTAATAATGATAGCTAACATTTGAGTATTTTATTGACAAAGCACCATAAGAGCATTTTTCATGGGTCAGCTGTCTCATTCACTCCTCGCAACCCTTTAAATAGATGCTGTTATTAACCTCATTTTTGTAACAGAAAATGAGGCTTAATGGGCACGGGTGGGTACTGAAGCTAGACTTCTTTAAAACCTCTTCTTTGAGGTTTGCAAACGCTAAGGAGAGTTGATCATGGCAATAGCATCCGACCAGACATCTCCTCGGAGCCTCGCCCCCACGTGGAGCTCCAATGCAGCTCGCGGGCTGTTTCAGCTGAAACCTCTTTCTGCGGGCGCGCCAGAAAGACAGGCGCCATCTCAGAGCTTCCTCCAGGACTCAGCATCTGTAAGTAGTTCAACACTTGGCCCCCCCGGCGTGTTTCTTATATTAATTTGAGGTTCTATTTTGACATGTGATCTCCTAACCTGAAAAACAGGGTTGTATAGTTAGCCCCCTTCAATGTGGGCTTAATTCCACCAGTTAACTAAGCTGCAATTAAAGGTTTGAAAGAGCGGTATGTATTTAGCTCACAGCCGTTTCCCCTGTAAGGAAGAGGCCGTCGGGACGGCCTCAAGGCTTCTCTTTGACACCAGAGAGAAGGTGAAAGTGAGAGCAGCCAGGCGTCAGCGTCAACCGCAGCTGTCCAGGACAGCCTGGACGCGTAGGCGACTCTCCCCTGCCACCTAGCGCTGAAATGAAAGGTAACCGTTTCTCTTGCGTGGCCAAGGAATCTAGTTGTCCTTTGCAAGTGGTGTTTTTGTGATACAGTAAAGGTGATTCATCCTCGGCTGCTTTTCTCTTCTTTTGAAATTTGGAACATCTTAATCGTTTGGAAAATGAGTTCTGATATTTTGATGTGTGGAGAAATAAAACTAAACCAAGGTGGATTTTATATATTTATGTGAAAGTGCACTTCATGGAATCAATTTCAGTCTCAGAGTCGGCCCTTTGACAGTATAACGCAGGTTTCTTCGGGAGATTCCCACTCGTGCTCCCTGTCGTCTGGCTTTTCAGAAATTGGTCCTTTTATACAATAAGCATGAGGTTGGACAAAAATGAAGTCTGAAAGCTCCAGAGCAATTTTTGAACTGTGACTTTTAGTTTCGATGTCTAAGTTAGTGAACATTTTTAGGGGAAAGATGACAGGCTGTACTTCAGAGCTTCCTTAGGGGAAATAAGGAGACTATTGCTGTTCCTGTTTACAGATGCAGAACAGCCCCTGACTTGCCCTTTCCATCTTACTGCAGTGCCCTTGAGCTTCTGAATGTGTGGGTGGCACTTAAGTCTCTAAAGTCTTGTTTACTTGACCTCCGAGCCTTGCAAAGAGTTTATGTCTATATAATTATTGTGATGATTTGTGTTACGTATTTATATTTATTTGGGAACTAAATTTTATTCTAGGTGTGCTAAATCTTTAGCGCACCTGAAATTTATTTGAGAAATAAATAAATTTTATTTATTTTAGGTGTGCTAAGTTTTAAGCTCACCTAAAAATGTTATAAATGTGTTGAAACCTAATAAAAACAGCAAAAACCCCGTGTAAATCCCTACCTTTTGAATCCATTTTTCAGAGTAATTTTAAATTGATAAAATTAAATCACTAAGTACTATAACTCTCTTCTGCACAAACCTAAACGTATAGAAGCTTTAAAAAGAAGTTATCTTTGAAACTTTTAAACGCATTTTCTTGTATTGACGCTAAACTCCCTGAGACATGGTGGGGCCTTTTCTGATTATCCCGTAGAGCTCAGTGGATTTGATCTAGGTATGTGAATGACTGGCTGAAACAAAAAACCATGATTAGCTATGTATCTTCTAATATTCACAAAATTTTATTGAACAACTTTGTTGAAATAGATGGTTATCTGCTGTTTGGTTGGGAGAAGAAAAGCTTTTCAAATTATTACATTTGGATGTTGAAGAAAAATTTTAATCATATGCAAATGCCTCTCCAGAAAGGTTAATTTTAAAATGATAGCCTTTGCAGATTCTAATAGGGCCGACAACAATCACAGTTTCAAGAAGAATTCAGGTAGGTTATGCTAACTACTACATAAATAGCTAAAACTGGAAATGATATTCAATCTTCTGTGTCAGGGGAAACCACATTCTATTTTTTCTCTTCCTATAGCTATATTGTTTTTATATATTATGTGCACATAGGAATCATGAAAACAATAATTTTAATTTCTATGTACACTGAAAGAATTAAATTGTTTTTTTAAAATCATCCAGTATGCTTGTATTAAAAAACAATGTTCATGAACATAAAATGTGTTTGTTTGCTGTATGGGATTATGATGTATTGACTCTATTTGTAGCATAGCCATAAAGAAACAACTTTTCTAAATTTAGTGAACATTTTTAGGGGAAAGATGACCTACTGTACTTCAGAACTTCCTTAGAGGAAATAAGGAGACTATTGCTGTTCCTGTTTACAGATGCAGAACAGCCCCTGACTTGCTGAATGAATAAATGATGACGATGATGATGATTAAAAGTTTTCTAGATGCACGGCGCTATCCCACAATGTGTACATGTATTATCTCATTTGAATTGCACTCAATTCTATAAGGTGGTACTGTTGTTCTCTATTTGACAAAGACTGAGTCTTTCTGAGTTAAGTACTTGCATATGGTCTTGAAACTCTGAAGGTCTAGAGAGAACATTCTGATCGCATTTTCTGGCTTCTAAAGCTGTGCTTTTCCACCTTCATGCGACTTTCCGTTTTCGCCTCATGGTTAGTAAATGCAGTTGATTAGAGCAAGTGATAATGAGCCAGTCACTGATTGAATCCCTAAGTAGTTTTTTAAATTTCTGTTTTCATGAGTTTCTCAAGATACAGAGTTTTATGCTTCTCTTGAAAGAATTAATTAGGACCTGGCAACACGGTGCTGAATTCCTCAGGCAACAATCAGCTCCCTGGATTAGATGGGGCTGTGCTCTCCAGTTCATAGCAGTCCTCACTGCCTTCAGCTCTCCGCATTACCTCCTGGGTCCCTGTTGTCACTTGCTTTGGGACTCCTGCCTTATTTAAAGGCCTGCAGAAAAGCAAGTTAATTTAGCAGCAAAGATTTATGAATTGGAAATCTCCAAAGTGTTAAAATTTGGTATATAACACATTTAGTTGTTTGTGTGGTTTATTGCTTTGTTGTCTTTAAAACAGTTAAAAAGGATATAGAATAAGATACTTTAAAAGTCTGCATGGAATGCTGAAAACAGATGCATGAACCATAAAACATGGATTCAAAATTTTGGGATTAAGTTCCCCCTGACACCCCTCAGTAAAGCAGATATTCTCAAGCGGTTTTTTGTTTGTTTGGTTGGTTTTTGCATGCAATTTCCAGAAGAAATAGGGAAACACAAGATTGTATACACAGGTGCAGACCCCAACTCACCCAGCTACCCCCAGACGTTTACCACACCTTCAGAGCCACCCCCACATCTGGACCACAGACTGAGCCCTGGTCCAGACTCTGATATTGACTTGAAATAAAACCTGAAGTCTCCCAACTTTTCTCATTAATATAATAAGGGAATTGGTCTAAGTTACTTTTTTTTAAGTCTCCTTCTTCCTCCAAGATCCTGTTATTCTGAAGTTACACTATCTGTTCTCTTTCTTTACATCTCAAGAAGAAAAAGTAGCAGAGTTCTCTTTCTTATCAGAATTTTAGATCATAAGCAAAAATCCTAAACTTTTTTCCAAGGAAAGTCAGATTAAAATGAATTATAACAAATTCAAGTGCTCAGAGTTAAGCCTATAGGGTTTAAATGAGCACCATCAGTACCTGAAGAGATATAAGGAATAGAGTTGTCATGGTCCATAATGTTACCCACAAGATTAAGTCTTCTACTTAATGTCTTAAAAATACAGTTGAAAGAAAACCCTAGAAAATTTTGAATATGTATGAACCTTCCAATGAAGATTAATACTGTGTTTTACCCAACAACCCTCGTAAGCAAAAAAACAAAGAAACGTTATTGTTAACTACTTATAATTTCCTTAACTGCATTAGCTTTGTCCAAATTTATATTGATTGCATAGACCTAAATAATTTTAATTTTATAAACTTGGTTTTCTTATATCTAAGAGGAAAAAGTACAGAATATATGTACTTTATTCTTAGCTTTCTGTGGGTTTTGTTGTTTTGAATATAAAATCTCATTTTCCCTAAGGCAATGAAAATATTATTCTTTAAAAAAAAATGCTTTCTATTGTGAGAAAATTGGATGAACACCAGAATAGATGAGGAACTTGATAACAAAATTCAATATATACTTATTCTCAGTATAGATAACCTTCTCATTAACTAAGAAAATTATTTTAGCTTTAGCTTTCAATTGAATTTTTATTAAATTTTCTTAAATTTTCTTAAATTTAATAGAGGAAAAGAGCTTTTCACTGTCAAGTTTTTGTTACCTAGTTTTATATGAATGGAAAATAAGGGATAGGGAATGCAAATAAGGGAGAACAAAGGAATGATTTGAATACCTATTAATTGTCAGCCCTCCTCTAGACATTATCCCAGGTAATGACAAGTATGGTAGGTATCACAATCCCTATTTTGCTGAAATGAGGAGGCTGAAATGTCATCACTACCTCACATCTAGGCAGGATCTGGTTTTAGGTTTGCATGATTCTAAAGCTTGAGAGCTTTCTATTTTATCATCATGTATATAAGAAATATATTTCTGCCTGAGCATGGTGGCTTACGCCCGTAATCCTAGCACTTTGGGAGGCCGAGGCGGGCAGGTCGCTTGAGCCCAGGAGTTCGAGACCAGCCTGGGCAACATGGTGAAACCCCATCTTTACTAAAAATACAAAAATTAGCTGGGTGGGGTCGTGTGCACCTGTAAGCCCAGCTACTTGAGAGGCTGAGGCAGAAAAATCACTTGAACCCAGTAAGCAGAGGTTGCAGTGAGCCAAGATCGTGCCACTGCACTCCAGCCTGGCAAAAAAGCGAGACTTCCGTCTCAAAAAAATAAATAAATAAATAAAAGATTTCTGTGCAAGTATTGTTTCCTATTTGTCTTCCCCGTTTGACTGTAAACCCCGTGAGAGCAGAGATTGAATTTCCCCTGTTGGCTACTCTGTTCTCTGTCCTAGTAGATTTCTTGGATGCTAAGTACTCAAGAAATATGAACTGCATGAACAAACCAATGAAATGATGAACTAGAAACATAAATAATTGAAACCAGATACAATGAACTGGGAACTTATTTCACTTTCCATGTTTTGAAACACTTATTTTCAGACTACTGAAGAGGATGGTTGGAGAAGTTTAGTGTCAAGTTCAAGACTGATGTTAGTGAATATACTGAAAGGAATATGTGACTTGTGACTTGCATTTAAAATAATTATCTTACTTTTAGATCCTTTATTGTGAAAGTGGAAAGCACATGTTACAACAGCTAACATGTTGTGTACATGTACCCTAGAACTTAAAGTATAATAAAAAAGAAAAAAAAGAATTGCAAATCAGACATTCTGAACCACGGTCTGTTCTAGATGGTTGTCAAGTAAACTCCTAATAATTTGCAATAGACTATCTTCCCAAAATAGAGCATTAACTACATGATGACAGTTTTGTTTGTATTATCCTGAAAAAGAAGTCTCCAGTTTAGTCTTAGTGATCAGAATCAGTAACCAGAGGTTACTCCCTGTCCTGAACACATTTATTTTAAAATCTTTGCACATTTGCCAATGCCTTAGAGTCAGAAACTGTGTTCTTTATACAAAGGTTCTTGAACTCTCTTTGGATAAAATACTTTCACATCTTCCTTTATATATTCCAAGCTCATTCATTTTATGGTAATTAGCTTGGGGACTTCGTGTCTCAGTAAAAGTATGCCTGCTTTATACTTGGTTACTTTTAAGAAAGGAAAGTCTTGAAATGAACTGATTAAATATATGCAAGTTAAAATTATCCTCCTGTACTTTTTACTGATTAAGTGCAAAATAACTCTACAAATGATCACTTTGAAGTTCTTTTGTAAACAGAACTTACTTTGTGATCAACAGCATTCCCTTTTTCTAATATCTAGACCATTGTCCACAAACTTCTGAAATAGACAATTCTGCCTTTTCTGAGAATGTTTTATTTCTATTTCATGCTTAATCCGTGGAAAAATAGTACTGAATTTCAAATGTAATATCCTTCTATTGATTACCACTTTAACATCTTCATTTGACATTAGCTTTCCAGTGTCATAGTGTTTCATACAAATGTACACAGAGAAAACTGAGGAATTTTATTAAAACTGTGGTTCTGGTTGTATTGAGGAGAGTACATATGTTTTACTCTGTTCCTCAGAATAAAGAAAATTATATTTCACATCTCTCAAGTAAGATCTTCCTAAACTTCATATTTCTAATACATATCTGTTAAAATAGTTTATTTCATTTTTCCTTTTTAATTCTAAATTAGAACACTGAAAATAACAATTCCAGACATACTTGTGTTCCTTTTCGCTGATTTTATTACTCTCAGTCACTATTAAGGTATTACACACTCACTATTAAGGTATTACACACTAAAGCCACTAGAATCCACTTTGAGAATTTCTGTTAGAGCCTTAGAGTCTTAGAGTCACCTTTGATCTTCAATGGTTAATCTTTCTTTTAGTCTTTTGTTTTTATAAGTCTACCATATTTATTTTCTCTTATCCTTTTACTTGTATAAAAGTAATTCATCATTGCTGCTAAGTCCTTTTTAACTTTAATTCTACGTTCTGAGTTAATTTTGGAAACTTGAGTTTAGATCTCATGGAGAACTGTAAGACATGATGCATATTTGGGTCACTTTTTAAAATACTATTCTCATTAAATGTTTATTTTTCATTGACATTTTAGCAATCTTTTATTCTCAGTTTCATATACATATGGCATACCTCACTATTTGACATTCTAGAGAGGACTGTATATGGTTAGAAACTTTCCTGCCAGGCAAAGCATAAATTTTTCCATTTCAGGTGTATCGAAAGATAGTGGTGGGACAATCTATAGTTCTAAGATTTATTTTTATTCCTTCCTCTTTCCTGTATCTAATATTGGTAGAGCATCATATATTTACCAGACTCTATATAACAACTAAGGACCAGAGATGAATAATATCCCTTTGGTCCTGGTTCTCAAACCAACTGCAGTTAGTAATGACGGATGGACACAAATGCAGGTAATGAGGAGGCCATGTGATAAGAGCAGTGACAGAAAGGTATTGAAAGTGCTATAGTGTCCAGGGGCAAGAAGGGACCAACCCTATATACAGTAGCCATGGAAGAGTTCAGAGGAAATGAAAATCCAGGTTTTGCTTTAAGGAAGCAGAAGGTTCTAACCAGGTGGTGAAGGTGGAAAAGAACACTGAGGTTGGGAGCTCTTCACCACCAGTAACTCTGAGGCTTGGAAGCCACATGATGTCAGGAAGACAGGGCCCAGGTCAGCTTTCTCTCCACCACTTAGTGATTCTTACCCTTGCTTAAGCCTCTTAAGGTGCTTGAGCATCAGCCTCCTCATCAGCTGGATAGATTAAATGAGATCAATGCCAAGGTCAGCACAGTAAAGGATACAGCATAGATGCTCATTAACATTAGTTTCTTCCATTATTTGAGTGTTCAGGGATGAACAATAGCTCCATGAAGTTGGAATATAAAGAGATTACTGGAGAGGAAGGACAGCAAGTGACCAAAGGTAAATCGGAAAGATAGGCTGGGGACAGGATTGTGAAGACTCTTCTATTTCATACTTGTGTTTTATCTCATAATCAATAGAAAGCCAAGGAAGTAGCAGAAGAGTGACATGATCAAATCCATGGTTAGAAGTGGATTTCTTGGGGCAATCTGGAAGATGGACTGGAAGAGAATGCTGCATGTCCTTCCAGTCCATCTGGAATCTATTGAAAACTCATTTTGGTTGTCTGGACCAGAGATGATGAGAAATGGATTCTAGCTACTAGAAAGATAAGAAACGATGCCAGGTCTGCCTGTGGTGGTGACCTGAGGCACAGTGTATCCCCAGACCTGCAAATAGCTGTGGGATGGTCTCTGAGGTCTAAGGAGCCTTAGCAAAGGAACTTTTAGCTGAAGTAAGACAGAAGGATGCCTATTTCCAAAAAGTCTATAACGCTCTAGGGAAGGAGCAACTGTCTCAACAATGCCTAGAGACTGAAGATCAGGGAATCGTTCCATTCTTCTGGACCTTGCAAGACCAGAATAGCACAAGAGAGCTACTCTCAACCTTGACAAGTAAAGCTAGAGTCAGATGTCATTGCAATAATATTTTTTAAATATGGCTTTATGTTTTTGCACTCTGAGTGACATGATATATCATACAAACATGTTCAAAAAGATTTAAAAAACAGAGATGGTTTCACCCTGTCTCTTTCTCTTAATTATGCCTACCACTGCCTTTCCAGCTAATCTCCCTGGAAGATCATTCTACATTTACTCTCTGTATTAGCAAGCCCCCTAGCAGGAAACAGACAGTACACTGGAATTGGGATAATTCAGGGATGGTTTAGCAAAGAAACTTTATAAACGTGGAGGCAGGGCAGATGGAAGCCACAAAGAATAGCGCAGCCCCTAGGGGCTGCTATCACCTTAAGAATCATCGCAAACTTGAGTTGGTGTATTTTAGTATTGTAAATAATTAACTTTAAAAATGTCTCCAGGTTGCTATTTCTATGATGTGATACAGGAAGGATCCACTTCAGATGTGTATTAAGTACTTTTTAAAAATTGTCATATATCTGTTTTCATAAGAAGAGGACCATTTTAATTTAATTTGTTAAATAGTTTTGTTGTGATAGGAATTTTTTTCTTGTGAGGATGTGCCTTATATTATATTCCCATGTTATTTCTCCTTCTATATTTAGTTGAGACAATCATATGATGAACAACTACTTAAAATAATGATTATTGCAATCTGAATATGACTACTCAGTCTATGATTTAAGAGATTTACTGGGAAATAACTTGACATCTCAATGAAATATTTAAGTTAGAGGAGAAGAACAAGCCAGTAATTTTGCTTTTTCTTTTTCCCCTGATATGCCTTAGTTTTTCTTAGTCCATATTTTATTTGGGAAAATTATATACCTCCTTAAGCCCCCAATTTATTATATCTTCTGTACCCTGGTAGCCTTTTCTCAATTCTTAGAAGGTAATTTGTGTCTTTGAACCACTTTTACCTTGTTTGCTTTTATTTCACTATCCTCTTCTCTGGGTGGCTTCATCCTTAAGGTCTCATTTTCAGTTTTATCTTTATTGATCTTCCGCTTCCTTATTGATCTTGTCTTTCATTAAGTGTGATGTATATGGGGATGATGAAGATAATTAAGGGTTGAAAACAGAGTGATTAATTTAGCATGGGAAGACAAATAGAACAGGGGCAAAATGTTTAACTTGACTACACCTCCAGGGCCCCACTTGTATCAATGAGTGAAAGACACATGGTGGAATTCATATGCTTCTGTGCATGTAAGTGATGTAGTCCCAGGTAGAACTGCAAATGATATTAGGAAGAGGATTGCCTCCTGTAGGTTGCAAGTTTGCTCCTGTGGCATTCACTTCTGTGTGGGCCCTCTCTCAACTCATGGGTGCTAGCTCTGGTTTTGTTAGTAAATTGCTTGGACTTTCTCCTTTAAGTTACCTCATCTGTCTAAAAGGATTTTAGATAGACTGTAATGTATGGACAGAATCATCTGATTTTGCTCTTTGAACCCTACATTTTATGACACAAAACAAATTCACAGTTAAGATAAAATACAATGGCTTTTAAGTAGTCTGCCTTTTATATCCTTATTTATTTGAACTATTTGATTTAGAGATTAAATAAATTTCTAAAAATTGAAAATGTGATGAGAAACATACCCAAAGATATTTCTTCAAGGGCATACATTGCAGCATTGCTTATAAAAAGAAAATATTCAGCAACAGCCTAAATGACCATCAGCAGAAGACAGATATCCATTCATAATTCAAACAACAATGCTATGCAAATATTAAAGTAGATACATTGTGCTGCCATATGAAGGCCTCCAAAATATATTTAATGGGAAAAGAAAAACGTGGCAGGCCAGTTAATATAATCCCATCTGTGTTCAAAGGGGAAAAATGGGCTATGCTTACATATGCTTGAATATGCAGACAAATAGAACTAGGAGTGGGCTGGGGACACTAAGTCTTTGGAACTGCCTGAATTTTCATTAGCTGCATGCATTACTTTGTTGTTTACAAAAGCATAATGAAGACTTCCTTAGTATTTCCTTGATTACAATGGAAATTTTTATCTTTGTTTCCCTTTACTTTCCTTCCTGAACAGTCTCGAATAAGCAGTTAGGTAGGGCACAGCAACGTACGCTTTGCATGAAGGAGTAGCCTGATGTGGGGTGTTGAAGACCAAGCAGGGCAAAGAGGGCATCCAAGAGGGTGTGGGAAGGCATGGGGACTCAGAGTCCAAGCGGGATGGGGAGGGCATCCTTACAGAGAGTCAGCTTAGTGTCAGAGCCCATGCAAAAGAGGAGGTGACTCTACAGGAAGCAAGAGCCTAGGTGGGGTAAGGAAAGTGTCCATACATGGGAGTGGCCAGGCATGGGGTGTCAGAGCCCAAGCTGGGTGAAAAGGACTTTCACACAGGAGGGTGGCTCAACAAGGGGAGTCAGAGCCCAAGAGGACTAAGAAGACATCAACATGGGAGAGATGGGTTGGGAAACTGGTTACACTGACGAGTAAATATAATTATTATGGGGACCTGATTCCTTAGTCTGAGAAAGACAATACAAATACAGAAAGAGGACTAGGATGGATTCTGTGATGTTGAATTAAAATCAGATATATTGGTATGAATTCATGAATTTCAACATATAGATATAAATCAATATCTATTTCTACAGATATAGAAATCAATATATAGAGAGATAATTATATATATAGTTGTCTAGCTATGTATAGATAGGTATAATTATGTGCTTATGTATTATATGTATACACAGACTTAAACTGATACACATATGTGTGTGTGTGTGTGTGTGTGTAGTTGTGTGTATGTGTTCCCTAGAACACACAGTATCCACTGAGAAGGCTTGTGAGCAACAACACCCCAATATCAATGAGCACATCTAGCACCCAAATCTTGGCTTCTATATATAGTCTCCACTAGAAGATTCAGCGTTTCTTGGAGGATTGGCTGATTCCAGGGCTTAGGGCAGTGAAAGAAGAAGGTGAGCCTGGAACGTCTTGTGCCAAAAAGCAAGGAAGTGCTCAGAGAATGATTGGTATATGGCAGTACAAAGGCAGTTCCACCAACATCTGGGACAAGTTAAACATCAAAATCAATCATGTTAGTGACAGATTTTAACTCATTGAATAAAATAGGAAATGCGAGACCATAATGATATAAGCAAATTAATGAGTAAGTTGATGGTTTGATGAGGAATTGGACAGTTACATGGTTTCAAAGTCTCTCTCTCGCATACTTATAAATTACAAAAGGGAAAAAAAGCAAAATTATAGTAGAGAAATCTGGTAGATGGCACCTCATCCTACTAATCAAAGCAAATATCATCGGTAATGGGACACAGAGAAATCATGTGCCACCTGATTGGATGCAATAGGAACACAGCATCCCTTCTGTGATTTTCTTGCTAAAGCTTCGACACCTGAATCTAGATATGAAGAAACATCAGACAAACACAAATTAAGGAAGAGTTAACAAAATTACTGTTTTGTCATCTTAAAAGTATCAAGGTCATGAAAGTTTTAAAACTGCAGAGAACTGTCCCAGACTGAAAGAAACTGAAGAGACATTACAACTAGATGTAAGTTTGGTTCTTAACTGGATCTTTTCACTATAAAGGACATTACTGAAGCAACTGGGGAAACTTGAGTAGTGTCTGATAATTAGATATTACGTAGTAATATATCAACATTCATTTGCCAGTTTTAGTGTATGTATTATAATTATGTAGAAGAAAGTCCTTGTTTATGGGAAATGCGATCTGGGGTCATGGGTCTCAGGTTGGCGATTTATTCTCAAATGGTTTAAGAAAAGAAGTTTAAGACAATTTCAAAACAAAAACTATAATGTATAATGTGTAATATTGCATCAAAAGATGATTTTTATTTCTGTAAGCTTTGGAAATTTTCATTAAATTGGACTTTGTGTACATCTAGAGAGGTTTTTAAAAAAGAGAAACATTTCCACTGACTATCTTTTGTTATTTTAATGATATTAATGATTAAAGTCTAGAAAAATAAATGCTAAATTTTTACTTCATATATAAAAATAACTAAAGGCTCTCATTATTTGGCTTTAAAACAAGACTATAATATACTTAGTCATATTGGAAAAATGTTCCCTTTATATAACTTACCTTTATATACAATATTACATTTTTATACAGCAAATTCTAACATAATATCTTAATATCAAATTCATATACACATATGAGATTTGTATGTTTATAAAATTCTAAAATAGCTGCTTTCCCAGCTGAATCTGCCAAGGATCCTACCTACTCTTTCCCCATCTCCACCTAATACTCTACCTTGCGCCCCAATCCCCAGCCAAATTAAATAGAACCCAGATGAATGAAGACAAGTTTGTTTTTGCTAAATGTGAGAACATGCAGGATGTTTTCCTTGAATTGAATGTAACTGCATTATTGCAGCTTGAGAATAAAATACATTGAGCAGCTTGAGAATAAAAATGAATATGACACAGTCTCTGTCTTAAAGGTGTATGTAGTCATTGTCAACAACGTCAGCTGGTGGTTTGCCTTGATGAAAGAGTGAAATAAACAAAAATATATTTCATTTTCCAGAGTCAAATGAAGGTCACCCCAAATCCTCAGGTGCTGTATGCTATACCCTGTTTTCAATATCCCAAATCCTCAGCTGCTGCACCCTATATTTAATCTAAAGGTCTTTTTGAAGTAACCAGTGATTATCCCAGAGTGGACATTGAAATAGAAGAGCAATGCATTAAATTGTAGAATGTTCTTCCCTGCCTCTGAACGATTTTGAGTTCATCTTCAGTATATTATTTTGGGCCTTTTATCACTGCAGTTTTTAACATGACTGAAAACAGAGCTCATAGAAACCCTCTCTATATAATCATAAACTAAATATTTATAATGAGCAAATGATTTGTTAAATTTATCACTTCGGTTGTTAATTTCAAATGTATCTGAGTGAAAGTGAGAGGTATATCGGAAGAAAGAAAAATTAATCACTATATTCATTTTGCCTAAGTCTTAAAATCTTATCAGATAACATTTATATTTTGCATCATATGAATTAGGTTGGCTCCTCAACACAAAATGCTCTCTGGAACAATAGAGGGCTGTAGAATTAGTTCTACCCTGAGATTGGTACAAAGCAAGCCTGACCCACTGTGCTACATGGCACCTCTTGAACCACAGGGCCCGAACCCTGAAAGTGGAACAGACCAGGGAAACTCCTTCCAAGTCCAGGCACTGGTATGTGGCAGTTTCAACAGTAAGTCGAAAAGCTCAGATAGGGAGCTATTTGTACCCCATGGAGATATCTGCAACATCAATGAAGAGGAGGCTTGTTTTAAATACATGGAAGAATGCAAATCAGACTTGCAAAAGATGGGGCTTGAATGTTTAAATATACATTTTATACCTTTTGTTTAAATTCACAGGGTGAGAAGCAAGATTTTACTTTAAGCCTGTGCATCTTTGTGTTTATTTACATACACAATTAGAGAGTGGTATGTGATACACACAAAGTCATCTAAAGGGTGATTCTTGAACAAATCAAACTGGAATCCTGTCATGATTCTTTATCTTAAGTTTAAGCCATTTTAGCTTAACACCCTAAATGGATTTTTAGAACCTCAAATAGTCATTTTAAGTCCTTACCTTACTATTGTGACATTGATCATCATACATTTCTAAACATTTTAATTTAAAAAAAAAAGGTGACTTAATTTTTTATTAACTTATTAATCCTGGCTTCTGCTGTAGGGAAAGGAAATATGATGACACAGGAATGTCACCTTTTTGTGTGGCAATCTTTAAAATGATTATTTCCTGTCAGCAGTTGGGATTGGAGATTGTGTCTGGCAAATAGGCTTCTGCAGGCTCTCCCTCTAGCAATGTTTATCAGCCGCATGATAATGAGTCAATTTCTATGTAAATATAATCAGTATTTGATGGTGGTGAGGAAACCTCCTAGATTAAATGATTTTTGTGGTTCCTTGATTAACATACTTTATGAAACCATTACCATATGCACTACCGCTGCACATTTGGAAATAGCTCAGCTTCAAGTCTAAGGTCTTTCAAAAGAAATGTCAACGCTTTTCAAAGGAAAAAGTATGTGTGTGTACTCCTGTGACAAGGAACTCAAGATGCTGTATTTGGATACACTTGTATTCTTCGATCTAACATTCAACAATTAAGTGTTGAGTATTAACTGTGTTTCAAGCCTGCTGTAGGCATGTATACACCACCCCAGCAGTCAGCAAGAAAGACAGGATCCCCGGATCTCAGGGTATCTCTATCTGAACGGGGAGAGAAAGACAGCCATGAGATCAAAGGCTATTCTTTTAGATCAAGCTTGTCCAACTCACGGCCTGCATGCAGCCCAGAACAGCTCTGAATGCATCTCAACACAAATTCATAAAATTTCTTAAAGCATGAAATTTTTATTTGCAATTTCTTTTTAGCTCACCAGCTATCATTAGTGTGTTTTATATATGGCCCAAGACAATTCTTCCTTTTCTGATGTGGCCCAAGAAAGCCAAAAGATTGGACACCCCTGTTTTAGATAGTGACAAAAGAGGGAGGGATATGGGGCTTTTTTTGCTGGGTAATCAGATGTCTTTCTGCACTGACATCTGCTGAAACCTAGTTGATCAGAAGGAGTCAGCTGAGTGAAGCTACAATGAGCAATCCAGGGAGATCAAAGAGCAGTGCCATGGTCCAGAGGAGGGAATGAGCATGGATGTTCAAGGCATGTGAATTACAGTGGGGCTGGAGCAGGAGGAAGTAGGAGCGGTGACTGCAGCAAAGCGGTAAGCAGGGGCGTAACACTTACGTCTGTTTGCGTAGGGGCAATAGGGTTACCAGATTTAGCAAATAAAAATACGGGATACCTTGTGAACATTGAATTTCAGATCAACAATGAAAAAAATTTAGTGTAAGTGTTTCTACAACAATACTCAGTATTTGGTATTGGATCTGGCAATTCTAATCTTTTTAAAAAATTATTTTACTTTAAGTTCTGGGATACATGTGCAGAACGTGTTGGTTTGTTACATATGTATATATATGCCATCGTGGTTTGCTGCACCCATCAACCCATCATCTACATTAGGTATTTCTCCTAATACCATCCCTCCCCTAGCCTCCCACTCGCTAACAGGCCCCGATGTGTGATGTTCCCCTCCCTGTGTCCATGTGTTCTCATTGTTCAACTCCCACTTTTGAATGAGAACATGCAGTGTTTGGTTTTCTGTTCTTGTGTTAGTTTGCTAAGAATGACAGTTTCCCCTCTATTCTTATTCTTATCATCCAAAGTGGAACACTTCTGAGTGAAGGGTGTGTTGTTGGCAGGTAATCTAGGACAGTGGCTTTGCCTGGATTTGATTCTGGCAAACCAGGCTGTGTTGTCATTGTACTTACGGAGTTTGAATTTCTGTAGGTGGTTATGGGAGAATTTTAATTGGTGATATGTCATATTTAATGTGCTGTGACTGTTGCGTGGAGAGTAGACCCTACGTAGAATATAGAGTAACCAACATCAGTTAGTTGGAGATGGGGTGAGTGAAGCCTATTAATGGACAGCAGTAAGATGAAGTTAACACAGGATTCTTCCTTTGTTGTTGATTAGTGTTAGACCTGGTTGAGAGATTGGGGTATAAATACTATTGACCCTTCACCACACACACACACACACACACACACACACCAATTTTCTTACTTTTAGAGGCCCCATGCTACATCATAGCAAATATATTTAGTTGCACAAACATCTCTATATACATGCACATATAATTAAGAGCTGCCTTTCAATTGTCTAATATGCCCAGTGTTATGTTTTTGGAATGCTTAATGAAATACTTACTAATTCCTATGTTACAGTTTTCTCTGTATATTTTGCTAGTCCTTTTCTTTCTCTTTCAGATCTCGAGCCTTTTCAGAGATTCCTGAAGAGTCTGTAGAAACTCTAGAGCATTGGGCCCATGATAGCCTTAAAGCTGGAATTCCAATGAGTCTCACTGTCTTCCTTACCCCATGCTCTTAACCATGATTTCACTAAAATACCTCTTTGCACTATTGAGTAGGTGCATCTTAGTTTATGATTTCAATGTTTCTTTTTCTTACTTAACATTATATTATATATGTTAACTAATATTTTGCGATCCTTAATGCCAGGAGTTCTCAGAGTGTGGTCCTTGGACCAGCATCACCTGGAAATTGTCAGAAATGCAAATTCTAGGTTCCCATTCCAGACCTACTGAATCAAAAACTTGGACTTGGGCTGAGTAAGCTGTGTTTTTATAATCTTTCTGGGTAATTCTGATGCACACTCAAGCTGAGAACCCGCTCTATAATAACTTTTTAATAGCTATGTAACATCACAAAAATTAAATATGCACGTTTTTAATCATAGTTAAAATCGTAGTTATCTAAATATGTTTTTTACATTACATTTTGACACTACATTCCAGTTTTATATTACACACAATGTGGGCAACAAAATTGTTCATATATATGGGGCTTTCTTCCACTTTTCAATTATTCTTTAGAGTGGAATGACTAGGGCAAAGATTATGACCATTTCACCTTTTCTGTCAAATTTCTTTCCAAACACACATGTTTACACTGCCTCTCCCAAAATATATGCAAACAAGTTTTCCTATAACCCAAACAACTTGAGGTAGTATCTTCTTAACATGGATAATTTAACTGATAATCTCACAACTTTAAAGTGATACCTTGTTTCAGTTAGCATATTTATTACTAATGAATGAGAATACTCTCTCCCGTTTGTCTGAAATTTATATTCTCAGTGTGTGAATTATAATTTTGTCTTTTGTCCATTTATTAGTCATTTTGTAGTTCTTAAAAATTGAGCACTTTACATATATATGCATATATTGACACACTACTTATTTTCTTCTTTCTCTTTTTGTAACTTATATTT
The DNA here is from genome assembly GCF_000951045.1 of Mandrillus leucophaeus. Lineage (NCBI taxonomy): Eukaryota > Metazoa > Chordata > Mammalia > Primates > Cercopithecidae > Mandrillus > Mandrillus leucophaeus. The sequence goes on along the minus strand of NW_012102144.1, from coordinate 4,009,627 downwards.
GTGTGAATTTGAGACACAGTCAGCAGGGTACTTTTAATAATACATTTCATTCAGAAAGTGCATTTATAGTTTCAAACTAGGCTGTCTATTGCACCTTAAAAAGTAGATCTTATGCCCTCAAAATTGTCAGGTTGGGCTAATATCAGCTATGGAGACAAGCTGAACCAAACTCCCACAACTTTCATACAACAAAGCTTTGTTTCTTGTTCCTGTTACTTGTTCAGTATAGATCAGCAAGGTAGCTCTGCTATAGCATGCAAAGACCCGGGCTTCTGGAAGCTCTACCATCTTATAACTGTGCCATGAAAACACAGGACCTCTACAAAGGGTCATAGAGTGTGGAGGTAGCACAAGAAGCTTTTAAATGCCTTGGAGCTACTCATTGCTGCTTTTAACAGGCCCAGTGCCCTGAAGTAGTCACATGGCCTCAACCAACTAGAGGGGAGGATACGATATACGGGAAAGTCACAAGCATTTGGTCAGCAGCAAATGTCTGTGTCAGTTGCTTTCATACTATGATGAATACTCTAGAATAATGCTATAATGGGTATTCTGGGCACTCATTCATTTATTCATTTACTTATGTCAGGCAGGGTTCAGGCAGGGGCAGAACCACTGCTCTACATTTCAGGTGTGACAAAGTTAAGATAAGAGAGGTTTATACAAATGTTACAAGCTCTGGGGAAGTTAAGTTCGGAGATGGCACACAGAGATCTCTGCTGAAAGCTTTGAGGCAGGTGGTCCTGGAGAGCTTGCCCAGAGCCTACTGCTTTTCTTCAAAGTCCCTGGGAAATTCCCACCAACTCTCTCTGTCTGCAGTCATAAAGCATGTTTCTCATGGCTCACCAGGAGCCTGCTGTGAAATTTCTGCCCACATGTCTGGCTACAACTACCTCAAGGGAATAAAGGCTTCTCCTTCTCTTTCATCATCCAGATCTTACACACATGCTTCTTCTTGGCCAACTGTAAGCCAGAATTATACATACAGGACAGGGGATTCATGGATGCAAAGTGGAAGAGACCTTAGAAGGCTGGTGGTAAGGCCAAGTTGGCAATAGACAAGCTGGCATACTTACTTATTTTCAGAGGGCAAATAGAAGAAACCCATAGTGCTGAAGGTAATGTGTGTGTCTATATCTCCATGACACTCCTTTTTGAGTGAGACCATAAAGTTGACCTTTCCTATTGTTAATTAACTTGAATGACAGAAATATTTTCTAGCACTAATTTGAAAGAAGTTTTGGTTTTCTCTCAATTGGCTGTTCATAAATTTTTAAAGCCACAATATCAGAAGGAAAATAGGAATACTGCCTAGTCTTCAACTCTCAAAGAGATTAAAAACCTTCTTATGTGGATATAACTAAACACAGGTGAAACAACTAGTGTTTAGCATGAGATAATATGTAAATAGCATGAAATCTACCGCTTAAGGGCACAGAGAAATGAACATGTGGATGGAAAGCTACTATATTTAGAGCTCAAAATAGAAAAACATTTGCACTTCTTTGACTGTAAAATATAACATCTCTTTTTTGCCTGGAGTTCAGACAGAGAAACAGAAACCACTCTTTGTATTTTACGTATGAAAGATCTGAGGCAAATTAGAGCTTATACAACATTTAGAAACTGTGAAGAGGAGAGGTCAGGGATGCACTACTGAACGTCAGGAGAGACAACACAGAGATCTTAGTCAAAGGCTTCAAAGCAGATGGGAGCCTACTACTAATGAGATAAAATAGTTATTAATGGAATAAACTAGCTGACAATGCAGTAAACTTGCAATTAACGGGATAAAATGGTAACACTGAGCTGTCATGAAAACTCCACTGCAACAGAAACCATGGCATACTACGATGATGAAATAATTACATGACCACCTCCCATCTTATTAGATTATTTTAATATCAGGTTTAATAAGGAATATCTCTACAGTGGTCTCTTGGATCAGCCCTTAATTATCCTTGCATGTGGATACAAATCACCCAAGGCATCAGAAATGAATAAAATTTTTCTCTGGCATGGCAACTTGAGATTGACAATGGCTTCCTAGTGGACTGTGTTGAGAAGGATCCTGAGCTGCATCTGAGCTCTCCATGAGAGTGCTTGGTCTGATGTGTAAACATTCCTGTGGTGTAGAGAGGGCTATGATTTGCCTCCCATGTGTTTGCCCTCTGTAACTTCCCACTTTCATCTCCCTACCTTCCAAGTAGAAATGATTCTTTCCTGCTAGGTGCTATGTGATATCAATTTAACATCTTTGTTCTTGTGTCTTTGATAGACTGCACATTAATGTGCCTACTGTGCCTATACAACATAAGATATAATATGATTTTCAAGATAAATAATAGATTGCTTTGTTTCTTAGATCTTAAAAACCTTTTCATCTCTTGTACATGTGGGAAATCCTAGGGAGACCAACAGAGGGACCCCAGGGATCTTATCAAGATGGCGGAGTAAAGGTCTTGCCCCCGTGAGACTTGGTATGATGAAAGTGAAGCCTATTTCAAACAAACAATATTACTAAATGTAAGGCTTGGTTCTTTTACCCTCCCCATGCTGACATTTATTATCTGCCAGAATCACAGCAAGCTACAATACCAAAGAAGTTGATTGGAGGTACTCAGTAAATAACATTTGATGAAAAGAAAATTAGGTGATAAAGAGACCTTTGAGAAATTAGAAAATAGCCTTCTAGGCTTTCAGCCTATTCATCATTTACTAAGGCTTTGAATAATACAGCAGACCTAAGAACCAGCAGCAACCTGCTTCCAAATCCTGAAAATACTGAATCAAATGGTTGAATGGTACAGCTTGAGGAATTGTTCAAAGTTGACTCCAAATAACCTTTGATTAAGGAAATAAAAAGGAAAAAGAAAAAGCTAATCTTCAAGTTTAACAGAAAGGCTTAAAAGACTCATGACAAACAACATGAATTATTCAGGCTAGGGATATTGTGACTTGCCTTTTATACATAAAGGCTCAAATGTCTGATCACAAACCCAGTGCAAATATATTGATGTATATCAGATGAGTGATGCTTGGGAGAGGAAAAAAGATGAGCCTGTCTTCCCTAGTGCCATGGCTTTGTTTTCTGTAACAAAGTATAGTGAACTTTGAGTCCCAAACCTTTTTGTTATTGTTAGGAGAGAAGGGGCCTCAAGCAACAGACTTTTGTTGGGGCAAATAAACAATTCTGGAAATGTCACCTCTAAATCACTTCTACATACAACCTCAGGTATCCAAATAGAACACAATAGTAAAATTGTACCTTTGTGTTTCTTCAAGGTCATGGCAGAATTGGTGAAAAATATTCTATCACTAGCTGCTGGGCATAGTAACTTGTACCAGTAATCCAAGAAACTTGGAGGCTGAGGCTGAAGGATTGCTTGAGACCAAGAGTTTGAGACCAGCCTGGGTAACAAAGATCCCCAACTCTTTTTAAAACATTCTATCACTAGCTCTTGATATCAAAATGTGTTTATTAGAGCAAATGACACGTAACAGTTATCCTGTTGCTCTTCTGCTGTAAAACCCCATCTCTTTCAGAAAGATGTCCCTGACGTGCTCTAGTTAACCCTGCTTCTAAGTACTAATAACACTTTGTATATCCTTCCACTTACTCTTTCTAAGAGGCATTGTGTAGTGAAGAAAGCATGAGCTTTGCAACTAACCCAAATCCTTTTAAGCAAGCCACCTATCTTCTCTGACTCTCTGTTTCTTTGTCTGTATAAAAGCTTTCTGTGAGAGTCCATGAGATATAGTAGCAACTGAATAAATGAGAATATTTTGCTATCAGTTAGACCAAGAGGTCTTAGGAGTAGGGGTCCTGATGAGTATGTGTATCCCACACAAGATACCTTCAGCTCCTTGCACCTAGGAAATAATTTTTGAATGAATGGTCTGTCTGGCTCATATGTCAATCCAGGTTTCTAGCTGTTCCTTTTAGTGTGTTTCCATATAATGTAGACATTTGTCCCTTACAGCACTCTTTGTAATGTATTTCAGAATGTGTTTACATGTCATTCTGGTTCGCAATTTCTTGAGACTTCCCTCTTTTATATCCAAAGTATCTGACACATGCAAGAGAGAGGAGGGAGGCTGGGTAAATCAGGAGTTGGATAGTTATATGAGAAGCCTAAAAGCTTCAGAAGTTCATGTACTAATGGAACATTTATTTTTGTAGTAGTTTGTTTGTGTTCATTCTACCATTATACTTACATTACTATCTTATTCATCTAGTCATCAAACACTGAATTCCAATGTGCTCGGTAACATGCTGAGGGGTTCAGAGAAGAATTAGAGAAAAAGTTAGAATGTTAAGTGTGCACTTTTACCCAAAGATTTAAAGTTTCCCAGGGGAAATCAGACATGGGATGCATGAGAGAAATTATGAGTTCAAATGATGTTGCCCTTATGCTATAGACTGAATGTTTGTTTTCCCCTTAAAATTAGTATGTTGACACCGAAGCCCCA
>NW_012102144.1:4003573-4005104 GCF_000951045.1 Mandrillus leucophaeus | reverse complement strand
TTGCTCTTGCTTCTCTAGTTCTTTTAATTGTGATGTTAGGGTGTCGATTTTAGATCTTTCCTGCTTTCTCTTGTGGGCATTTAGTGCTATAAGTTTCACTCTACATACTGCTTTAAATGTGTCCAGGAGATTCTGATATGTTGTGTCTTTGTTCTCATTAGTTTCAAAGAACATCTTTATTTCTGCCTTCATTTCATTATGTACCCAGTAGTCATTCAGGAGCAGGTCATTCAGTTTCCATGTAGTTGAGCAGTTTTGAGTGAGTTTCTTAATCCTGAGTTCTAGTGTGATTGCACTGTGGTCTGAGAGACAGTTTGTTATAATTTCTGTTCTTTTACACATTTGCTGAGGAGTGCTTTACTTCCAACTATGTGGTCAGTTTTGGAATAAGTGTGATGTGGTGCTGAGAAGAATGTATATTCTGTTGATTCAGGGTGGAGAGTTCTGTAGATGTCTATTAGGTCCACTTGGTGCAGATTTGAGTTTAATTCTTGGATATGCTTGTTAACTTTCTGTCTCGTTGATCTGTCTAATGTTGATAGTAGTGTGTTAAAGTCTCCCATTATTATTGTGTGGGTGTCCAGGTCTCTTTGTAGGTCTTTAAGGGCTTGCTTTATGAATCTGGGTGCTCCTGTATTGGGTGTATATGTATTTAGGATAGTTAGCTCTTCTTGTTTAGTTGATCCCTTTACCATTATGTAATGGTCTTCTTTGTCTCTTTTGATCTTTGTTGGTTTCAAGTCTGTTTTATCAAAGAGTAGGATTGCACCCCTGCCTTTTTTTGTTTTCCATTTGCTTAGTAGATCTTTCTCCATCCCTTTATTTTGAGCCTATATGTGTCTCTGCACGTGAGATGGGTCTCCTGAATACAGCACACTAATGGGTCTTGACTCTTTATTCAATTTTCCAGTCTGTGTCTTTTAATTGGAGCATTTAGCCCATTTACATTTAAGGTTAATATTGTTATTTGTGAACTTGATCCTGTCATTATGATGTTAGCAGGTTATTTTGCTCGTTAGTTGATGCAGTTTCTTCCTGACATTGATGGTCTTTACAATTTGGCATGTTTTTGCAGTGGCTGGTACTAGTTGTTCATTTCCATGTTTAGTGCTTCCTTCAGTAGCTCTTGTAGGACAGGCTTGGTGGTGACAAAATCTTTCAGCATTTACTTGTCTGCAAAGGATTTTATTTCTCCTTCCCTTATGAAACTTAGTTTGGCTGTATATGAAATTCTGGGTTGAAAATTCTTTTCCTTAAGAATGTTGAATATTGGCCCCCACTCTCTTCTGGCTTGTAGAGTTTCTGCTGAGAGATCTGCTATTAGTCTGATGGGCTTCCCTTTGTGGGTTACCCGACCTTTCTCTCTGGCTGCCCTTAACATTTTTTCCTTCTTTTCAACTTTGGTGAATCTGACAATTATGTGTCTTGGAGTTGCCCTTCTTGAGGAGTATCTTTGTGGCATTCTCTGTATTTCCTGAATTTGAATGTTGGCCTGCCCTACTAGGTTGGGGAAGTTCTCCTGGATGATATC
>NW_012102144.1:3999982-4003523 GCF_000951045.1 Mandrillus leucophaeus | reverse complement strand
CCAAATCCTTTTAAGCAAGCCACCTATCTTCTCTGACTCTCTGTTTCTTTGTCTGTATAAAAGCTTTCTGTGAGAGTCCATGAGATATAGTAGCAACTGAATAAATGAGAATATTTTGCTATCAGTTAGACCAAGAGGTCTTAGGAGTAGGGGTCCTGACTGAGTATGTGTATCCCACACAAGATACCTTCAGCTCCTTGCACCTAGGAAATAATTTTTGAATGAATGGTCTGTCTGGCTCATATGTCAATCCAGGTTTCTAGCTGTTCCTTTTAGTGTGTTTCCATATAATGTAGACATTTGTCCCTTACAGCACTCTTTGTAATGTATTTCAGAATGTGTTTACATGTCATTCTGGTTCGCAATTTCTTGAGACTTCCCTCTTTTATATCCAAAGTATCTGACACATGCAAGAGAGAGGAGGGAGGCTGGGTAAATCAGGAGTTGGATAGTTATATGAGAAGCCTAAAAGCTTCAGAAGTTCATGTACTAATGGAACATTTATTTTTGTAGTAGTTTGTTTGTGTTCATTCTACCATTATACTTACATTACTATCTTATTCATCTAGTCATCAAACACTGAATTCCAATGTGCTCGGTAACATGCTGAGGGGTTCAGAGAAGAATTAGAGAAAAAGTTAGAATGTTAAGTGTGCACTTTTACCCAAAGATTTAAAGTTTCCCAGGGGAAATCAGACATGGGATGCATGAGAGAAATTATGAGTTCAAATGATGTTGCCCTTATGCTATAGACTGAATGTTTGTTTTCCCCTTAAAATTAGTATGTTGACACCGAAGCCCCAATGTGATGATATTGGGAGATGGGCCCTTGGAGAGGTGATTATGTCATAAGGATAGAGGTCTTGTGAATGGGATTAGTACCTTATAAAAAAAGACCCCAGAGAGTTGCCTTGCCCCTTCTGTCACATGGGCAAGAAGATGGCCATCTAGGAAGCAGGACTTTACCAGACACCAAATCTGCCAGTGCTTTGATCGTGGACTTTGCAGCCTCCAGAACTGTGAGAAATAACTTCATATTGTTTATAAACCACCCAGTCTATGGTATTCTCTTAAAGCAGCCTGAATGGACTAAGACACCCTCCTAGGAAGTGTTTACTGGGTTCTCAGGGATTCTCACTTGAAGTCCAACTCCTTACAATAAACTCTTGATTCTCCACCATTTTTACCTTAAACTCTTTCTCTCTGCAATCATTTCTAGCCACTGCAAATAACTCTCCTCTTCCCAAAACACAGCCTTTGTCTGAAAAACTCTCTTCCACCCCTCATCTGTGCCTTACTCCATCTTCTTCACATCCTTTAAAGCCCAGCCAGCCCAATGCCACTTCTTCCTTGGGACTTTCCCTTAGTCTTCAGTCCCAAACAATCTTTCCTTCCTTTAAAGGTTTTAAATCTTCAAATATTTTCCTTCTTTAAGTACTGCCTACTTTCTGTTGACAGCAAAATGAAAGTGGAAATGATACTTGAGTTTTGGAAACTGAGATATGTAGGATGGTTAAGTCAATAAGCACAAAGGAGGTGTGAAGGAAGGACTGGGTTTAGGTTGATGTGGCTACTTTGACAGAATGCTGGCCAGCACCAAGGGTGCCTGTCTCAAGCTCAGGAAAGGCCATGGTTAGTGGCATGGATTTGGGTCTTATGCAGAGAGGTGGAAACAGAGTTAAAATGAATGGGCCTGACAAGAAAGAGGAAAAGCAGGAGACACAGGAATGAGAATTAAAGAGTGCTCATGTTTAAAGACTAAAAGACGGAGATGAAATCATAAATGAGATGAGGAAGGAGCTCTCTGCCAGATAGAATTTTTTAAAACCTGGAGTTTATAGGGAAATGCAAAAGGGAATTACAGAAGTTAGATAAAAAGGAAGGTAGTAAAAAAAAAAAAAAAAAAAAGACTATATATCTACTATCTGGACTCCAGTCACCTGGTGTCCTTGAAGCTTAGGACATACACATTTCTATTGTCATACCACAGCATAGTCATCCTCAGGTCATGGGTGCAACGCAACCTCAAGGCGATAGGAGAGAGCAAGTGTTGACTGGAATGGGCTCTCACAGGCTGGTCAGTGTAGAACTTTGAGTACACAAGTTAATAATTATGAAGGAAGCATTTTGGAGTTTGTAAGAGGAAATCATCAGTACTAAGTGGAAAAAAAATAACACGGCAATATGAAATTCCTTTATTAGTTCTTTATCCATGCTAGGTTTCTAGTGAGCAAAAATAAACATATTCCAGATTTTTTAAAAGGACTTTACTAATTACCATGGATAATATGTACCAGATACAGTTAAAGTAAATCCAGTGACTCCAAATAACTCCTCAAAGTTGAAATGCTGCAAGATCAAAAAGAGGGGAAAAAAAGGAAAGAGAGATGAAAGAAACTTCATTCTCAGGTTAAACATCTGATTGACAAGTGTTATATTGGAATTATATAAGTGAGTCAACTGAGTAAATCATCTGCTCAGAGAGCTTCTGGAAGTCATAGCAGCGCATGTGCTAATTTGAACGCTTAATTGTTTACTCTTGTAACTGATGTGAGATAACTGCTTGTAGAAGCATAAATATTGATATCTGTGAGAGAAGGACAAAAATGGACTTTGATCCACAGGCTTCTAGTGTGTTCTCAAATGGGAAAAAGTAGCCTTCTCCCTCACTAACCAGGAAAGGCTTACTGAGAAAAGACCGAGACAGAGATACAAAGTCACAAAAGGGACCAGATTTGATGACACTGCTTGGACAAGCCACAAACCCTTGAGAAGAAGAGGGAACTAGATGTTAAAAACAGTGATGAGACACATGGAAAGATGCTTAGCATCATTGATCACCTAAAAATTGCACATCAGCCCCACAATGAGATACCACCTCACACCCATTAAGATGTCTACTATCAAAAATATATAAAATAACGAGTGTTGGCAAGGATGTGGAAAAATTGGAACCCTTGTGCACTGTTGGTGGAAATATAAAATGTTGCAGCTGCTATGGAACACAGAAATGGCGGTTCCTCAAAAGATTAAAAATAGATTTACCATATGATCCAGCAATTTCACTTCCATCCAGTGACAAATGAATGGGTAAACAAAATGCAGTATATGCATACAATGGAATATTATTCAGCTTAAAAAGGAAGGAAATCCTGGCACATACTACAACATGAATGAACCCTGAGGACATTATGCTAAGTGAAATAAGCCAGACACACAAAGACAAATACAGTTATGATTCCACTTACACGACATACCTGGAGTAGTCAAACTCGTAAAGACAGAAAGCAGAGGAGCAGGGGCCAGGAAGGTGAGAATGGGACTTGTGGTTTAATGGGTATAGAGTTTCAGTTTCACACAATCAGAAAAATTCTGGAGATTGGTTGCACAACAATGTGAATGTACCTATTTCTTTTTTTTTTCCTTTTTTTTTTAATACTTTATGTTCTAGGGTACATGTGAACAACATGCAGGTTTGTTACATATGTATACATGTGCCATGTTGGTGTGCTGCACCCATTAACTCATCATTTACATTAGG
>NW_012102144.1:3991859-3995397 GCF_000951045.1 Mandrillus leucophaeus | reverse complement strand
ATCCTCAATCGCTGATACTCTTTCTTCCAGTTGATCGAGTTGGTTACTGAAGCTTGTGCATTTGTCACATATTTCTCGTGTCATGGTTTTTATCTCTGTCAGTTCGTTTATGGCCTTCTCTGTATTGATTATTCTAGTTATCCATTCTTCCATTCTTTTTTCAAGATTTTTAGTTTCTTTGCACTGGGTACGTAATTCCTCCTTTAGCTCCGAGAAGTTAGATGGACTGAAGCCGTCTTCTCTCAACTCGTCAAAGTCATTCTCCATCCAACTTTGATCCATTGCTGGCGATGAGCTGCGTTCCTTTGGAGGGGGCGATGCGCTCTGATTTTTTGAATTTCCAGCTTTTCTGCCCTGCTTTTTCCCCATCTTTGTGGTTTTATCTACCTTTGGTCTTTGATGATGGTGACATACAGATGCGATTTTGGTGTGGATGTCCTTTCTGTTTGTTAGTTTTCCTTCTAACAGTCAGAAACCTCAGCTGCAGGTCTGTTGGAGTTTGCTGGAGGTCCACTCCAGACCCTGTTTGCTTGAGTATCAGCAGCAGAGGCTGCAGAAGAGTGAATATTGCTGAACAGCAGCTGTTGCTGCCTGATCATTCCTCTGGAACCTCGTCTCAGAGGGGTACCCAGCCGTGTGAGGTGTGAGGTGTCAGTCTGCCCCTAGTGGGGGGTGTCTCGCAGTTAGGCTACTTGGGGGTCAGGGACCCACTTAAGCAGGCAGTCTTTCCGTACTCAGATCTCAAACTCCGTACTAGGAGAACCACTACTCTCTTCAAAGCTGTCAGACAGGGACATTTAAATCTGCAGAGGTTTCTGCTGCCTTTGTTTGGCTATGCCCTATCCCCAGAGGTAGAGTCTACAGAGGCAGGCAGGCCTCCTTGAGCTGCGGTGGGCTCCACCCAGTTGGAACTTCCTGGCCACTTTGTTTACCTACTCAAGCCTCAGCAATGGCAGGCGCCCCTCCCCCAGCCTCGCTGCTGCCTTGCAGTTCGATCTCAGACTGCTGTGCTAGCAATGAGGGAGGTTCTGTGGGCATGGGACCCTCCAAGCCAGGCATGGGATATAATTTCATGGTGTGCCATTTGCTAGGACGCTTGGTAAAAAGCAGTATTAGGGTGGGAGTGACCCGATTTTCCAGGTGCTGTGTGTCACGGTTTCCCTTTTTAGGAAAGGGAATTCCCTTCCCCCTTGCGCTTCCTGGGTGAGGCGATGCCTTGCCCTGCTTCAGCTCTTGCTTGGTGGGCTGCACCCACTGTCCTGCACCCACTTTCCAACATGCTCCAGTGAGATGAACCCAGTACCTCAGTTGGAAATGCAGAAATCACATGTCTTCTGTGCCACTCAGGCTGGGAGCTGGAGGCTGGAGATGTTCCTATTTGGCCATCTTGGAACCGCCCCCTGAATGTACCTATCTCTACTGAATTGTATACTGAGAAGTGTCGAAGATGATGAACTTGTATAATTTACCACAATTTTGACATTTTAAAAAGTGGTCTTAATACATGTATTCATTCATTTGACAAATCTTTTAGTGCTCACTAAGTGCCAAAGACTGTCCTGATGTTGGGGAACACTAGCAAAACTCAACATACAAAAACAACCTTATCTTCGTGAAGTCGACATTCTAGTGAAATACGACAAACAAAATGAGTAAAATAAACTATATTTAGTGGAAGAAAGTGCTATGGAGAAAATGAAGCAGAAAGTGGAAGGGAAAGAAGATCCAGAGTTGCCATCATTTGGGGTGGTCAGGAAGGCCCCACCTCAAAGGCGGCATTTGAGCAGAGGCCTGAAAGTGAGGGAGTGAGGCATGAAGGTAATGGGAGGGAGAGTGGTTCACACAGAAGGAACAGCAGTGCACAGCTGGGAGTCTTCCACTGTGTTTCAGGAGCTGCAAGGAGGCTAATGTGGCTGGAGCTGATGGAGGGTACAGGTGAGGCTGGGGGATTAGGAGACCAGCAAGGAGACCCATGCAGTAATGCTGAAAAGAAATGTTGATGGCTTGGATTAAGGCAGTAGCAGTGGAGAGAGAGTCATCCTCAAAGTAAGTGAACAGGGTGTGTTGATGGATTTGGCGGAAGAGTGCAAAACAGAACGGAGTCAAGAATGACTCCAAAGCAGAGGTGATTTTGCACCCCATGGCACACATGTCAACATCTTAGAGACAGTTTGGGTTGTCACAGTCAGGGAAGGGAGGAGTTTGCTACTGGCATCTGGTGGGCAGAGGCCAGGGATGCTAGTAAAGAGACCAGAAGGCACAGGACACCCCCACAACAGGGAATTGTCCTGCCCAAAATGTCAGTAGTGCTGAGCTGAGAAAGCCTGCTTAAGTTGTTTGGCCTAAATAAATAGAAGGATAAACAACAGAGAAAGCCAGACTAAGGTGATTAGAGGTCAGGCCGAAGACTGAGAAACAAAGGAGAATAAATAGCTAAGTTTTATTAATATTCACTTCAGGGACTCTGCTGAGCACATTGGATAATCCCAGCTAATTGTCATAGCAGTACTATGTGGGATGTTTTGGCATCCTGATACATAGGAAGGAACATAGATGGTTTAACCACTGGCAGTACACCGGGAAACCTGGATTAAACTAAGATCTCTTGGGACTCCGAAGCTCAGGGCCCCAACAGTGTGCCATGCAGTCTTCTAAATTCACCATGTTGCCAAGGAAAGCCAAACAATAGAGACAATGTAAGCAACAGATATATATGTATATCATTATATATATGTGTACATATATACACATATAAATATATATATCATTATAATTTAATATATATTTTCCTTTTATTTTTTTCCCAAATGTGTATCTAGCAACATGGAAAAATAATCTGCTGAATTGCTTCAACACTTAAACTGCCTAGAACAGTAAAAATGGTGAGAGATTCCTGAAACCAAAGATGTGGCACCTTATATCTGGTTGACCTATTTGGGGACTGGGTAGCAGAGGGATTTTAGAGCTCCTTCCAGTGTCTGTATTTTTCTGGTTTCCACTTACTCCCCACAGCCTACAGACACTTGGGTAATTTCCAGATTTGCAAGAAAAATGATTTAAGAGCAAACCAGAGCTGATCTTCTAGGAACTCAGATACATAGCCCATGCGTGCCTGTGTTGCTGCTTGTTGACTTTGGGGTAGGGGCTAGGAAGTGGTTTGGAAGAGGGCTGATTCCATACTTTTACAATTGTAAATTGTATATGCCACACTTTTAAGTCCATTTATCCATTGATGGACACTTAGGTTGATTCCATATCTTAGCAATTGTTAATAGTGCTGCAATAAAAATGGGCGTGCAGATATCTCTTTGACGTACCGATTTCATTTCTTTTGTATATTGTGATCAGTAGTGGGATTGCCAGATCATATGATAGTTCTAATTATAATTTTTAAGTAACATCCGTACTATTTTCCATAATCCCTGTACTAATTTACATTCCTAACAAGAATATGCAAACATTCCCTTTTCTCCACATTCTCACCAACACTTGTTATTTTTTGTCTTATTGTTAATAACCATTCTAACAGTTGTGATGT
>NW_012102144.1:3991302-3991809 GCF_000951045.1 Mandrillus leucophaeus | reverse complement strand
CCCACCAACAGTGTAAAAGTGTTCCTATTTCTCCACATCCTCTCCAGCAGCACCTGTTGTTTCCTGACTTTTTAATGATCGCCATTCTAACTGGTGTGAGATGGTATCTCATTGTGGTTTTGATTTGCATTTCTCTGATGGTGAGTGATGATGAGCATTTTTTCATGTGTCTGTTGGCTGCATAAATGTTTTCTTTTGAGAAGTGTCTGTTCACATCCTTCACTCACTTTTTGATGGGGTTGTTTGCTTTGTTCTTGTAAATTTGAGTTCTTTGTAGGTTCTGGATATTAGCCCTTTGTCAAACGAGTAGATTGCCAAAATTTTCTCCCATTCTGTAGGTTGCCTGTTCACTCCGATGATAGTTTCTTCTGCTGTGCAGAAGCTCTTTAGTTTAACAAGATCCCATTTGTCAATTTTGGCTTTTGTTGCCATTGCTTTTGGTGTTTTAAACATGAAGTCCTTGCCCATACCTATGTCCTGAATGGTATTGCCTAGGTTTTCTTCTAG
>NW_012102144.1:3961292-3985517 GCF_000951045.1 Mandrillus leucophaeus | reverse complement strand
ATAGCCCATGCGTGCCTGTGTTGCTGCTTGTTGACTTTGGGGTAGGGGCTAGGAAGTGGTTTGGAAGAGGGCTGATTCCATACTTTTACAATTGTAAATTGTATATGCCACACTTTTAAGTCCATTTATCCATTGATGGACACTTAGGTTGATTCCATATCTTAGCAATTGTTAATAGTGCTGCAATAAAAATGGGCGTGCAGATATCTCTTTGACGTACCGATTTCATTTCTTTTGTATATTGTGATCAGTAGTGGGATTGCCAGATCATATGATAGTTCTAATTATAATTTTTAAGTAACATCCGTACTATTTTCCATAATCCCTGTACTAATTTACATTCCTAACAAGAATATGCAAACATTCCCTTTTCTCCACATTCTCACCAACACTTGTTATTTTTTGTCTTATTGTTAATAACCATTCTAACAGTTGTGATGTAACATTTCATTGTGGCTTTAATTTGCATTTCTCAGATGATTAGTGATATTAAGTATTTTTTCATATACGTGTTGGTCATTTGTATGTCTTTCGATAAATGTCTATTCAGATCCTTTGCCCAGCTTAAAATCAGGTTACTTGTTTTCTTACTATTGAATTGTGTAAGTCTTTATGTATTTTGGATATTAAACCCTTATCATATGTATGATATTAAAATATTTTCTCCCTCTCTATAGGTTGTCTCTTCACTCTGTTGATTGTTTCCCAGACTGTGCAGAAGCTTTCTAGTTTGATGTAACCTCATTTATGCTTTTGTTGCCTGTGCTTTTGTGGTCATATACAAACAAATCATGCCCAGTCCAAAGTCATAAAGCTTTTCTCCTATTGTTTGGTAGTTTTCTAGTTTCATATTTACATTTAAGTCTTTTATCCACTTTTAGTTGATTTTTGTATAAGGTATGAAATAAGGGTCTAATTTTTTTCTTTTGCATGCATGTGGATATCCAGTTGTCCCAATACCATTTATTGAAGAAACTGTTTTTTCCCCATTGCATGTTCTTGGCACCTTTGTCAAAAATTATTTATTTCTGGGCTCATGTACCATTGGGCTATGTATCTGTTTTTATGCCAGTACCATGATGTTTTGTTTATTATAGTTTTATAGTATTTTTTGAAGTCAGATAATGCAATGTCTCCAGCTTTGTTGCTTTTGCTCAAAATTGCTTTGGCTGTTCAGAGTCTTTTGTGGTTCCATATAAATGTTAGAATTTTGTTCTGTGCCTGTGAAAAATGTCATTGGAATTCTGATAGGGATTGCATTAAATCCATAAGTCACTTTGAGTAATATGAACATTTTAACAATGTTAATTCTTCCTGTCCATAAACACAGGGTAGCTTTCCATTTGTTTGTATCTTTCTCAATTTCCTTCATGAATGTTTTATAGTTTTCAGTGTACAGGTGTTTCACATCCTTGGCTAAATTTATTCGTAAGTATCTTTTTGTAGTTATTCCACAAAAAAATATTGTTTTCTTGATTTCTATTTTGGATATTTGTTATTAGCATATAGAAACATGACTGATTTTCGTATGTTGATTTTATATGCTGCAACTTTACTGAATTCATTTATTAGTTCTAATAGTTTTTTGTGTCGTCTTTAGGTTTTTTTTACATAAAAATCCTGTTGTCTGAAAACATGGACAATTTAACTTCTTCGCTTCTAATTTGGATGCCTTTTATTTCTTTCTGTTGCCTAATTGTTCTGGCTAGAACTTCCAATACTATGTTAAATAGAAGTTATAAGCCAGTTCCGTATCTGAAAAGTGGATATTTAATAACCTGGCGATGAAGCTATTCATGTCAGATGAGATAACACCTCGTGAAAGTACTTCATGAAAATACAGCGTGCTGTGATTATCATGAGCAGATGACTCTGAGCATGGAAAAGCCAGTGGTTACATGGTGGTTCAGGTAACTCCTTGCAAGGAGAACTCTTGGTCTAAGAGGTGCTGTTTAGGAAAACAGAGAACCATTTGGAAAGCTCAAATCACAATTTGACCTAATTGGCTATCTATGAGCTGTCATTTGAGAAAAGAGTTCCAAAGGAAGACCACCATTACCACCCAAAATAAGTTCCCCATCTGCATGCTGATGCTTTAGATAGGGTACTTTAAAGACATTCTTCATACCTGAGACCACAGTATTCTAGATAAATTCATGCTTTGTAATTTAGTCTTTGCTCATACTCTTGTGTGTGTGTCTGTGTATCTTGAACAAATGCCAAATTCATTTCTTATATCAAATAGAATTTTCTGCTCTTTAGTTATCTGATATACACTTTATGCCAAAAACAAACTATATTAAATGATAGAAATTATAAGGTTAGCCTTTAATACTAAACAGTATATTTAGTGTAGAGTGTTGGGAGTTAACTGTATAAAGGAGATATGTAAAGTTTTCCTTTTTGTTAGTACTTTATCCAGATAAATCTCTTATTTCAGATTTTACCAACAACCCCAATTTTTTTTTACTTCATCTACCCCATAAGAACATATTCAAATTTAATTTAGCTCAAAAATTTTTGTTGAATATCAGCCCATGACCAGTGTTAGGTGGCAAATTAGTAAGATGACATCCCCCAAAATAAGTGTGATGAGAACCCTGTCTACTAAGAGAGACTCATAGGATGACTTAATAAATATGGAATCCCAAAAGCCCATAAAAACTAAATTATCAGGGCTGTCATTATAAAGAAATCATTTTACTTAAAACTAATCTGTACTTCTTATAAAGCAAATTACCTAACCGTTGTATTTGTGAGTTGTTATGCTGATTTATTTTCAGGTCAAACTGTTGGGGAAAGGTTAAGTATGTAAGATTTTTTTGGAAGTTGTCTCCTCTTTATTCCTGTTCCTGCAACACTTTGCCCACACTTTAGCTATTGTACTTATCATATTGCACTGTAATTATTTGTTAAATGTTTTAAATTATTTATCTAGTCTCCCCCATCAGACACTGAACTTATCCAGGCCAGAGGCTATGTCTCTCCTTTATGATCGTCTTTGTGTTGTAGAGAACAAGACATAGGATGTTTTCCTCCTTCACTGCTAGGTTCATGGCTGAGACTCCTACAAAAAAAATACATATGAGCAAGTTTCATATGATATGAGAGTTTTCAGAAATGAAGAACCAAAGAAACAGGAAAATCTGTGTGTTTTTATGCTTAGGTTTGATGAAGAGTAGACAGCCACATAGAAGTATGATTGGACCAAAGGTATGATCTAATCGGAATTAACTGGGAGGAACTTGTAAGGCCTATCTGTTCAGATTCTTCTTGGCATCTCTGTGTCTTCATTCCTTTCTCCAGTTACAGGAATGATGTCTCTGGAATGAGGGTCTTGTGACCTACTTTAAAGAAAGATCAGATAATTCTTTTATGACCTGCTTCAGAGGAGAATTTTGGGAGGAGGTCAAAGAGAACTTCCTGTTTCTGCTGTTTTCTGAAATGTCAAGAGGCCATATTTTGGAATAGCATGTCCTAAACTCTGTCTGTATCCGTAGTATCTAGTACCATAGTTGGCACAAAGGAGGGCTCGCTGAATTTTTATCACATATATCACATACTTCGAATGTTCTATATAGTTTCTGAGTTCATATCTGTCAGTAAGAGTTCAAATCATAATTCAGCTCTTACTTACAAGGACAGATTCAAAATGCAAAGATCGTTTTCCCACTTTTTAAACCTGGATTAGGCTTTTGAATAAGAATTTGTTGGTTTATGTGTGTTGCATAGAATTATGTGAAAATAGATTTTTCCTCTGACAATATCTTCATATATTCAAAATGCAGTGTCAATCCTACATCTATTTTATGTTTTCCTTGTAGTTCTTTTCTCATCTCTTTCTCAGCATCCCATATGTATAATAATAGAAGTCTTTTCTTATTCGCCTTCATATGGCTTCCTGAAGCTTCACTGCCTTTAGGAGTACATTTATATACAGAGGCTCCAATGGTAAATAATTTCAACAGGATGAGGCTCTTTAATCCTATTTTATATCTAAAAGGCCTGCTCAACACTATCTTCAGCTATCTCTTGAGAATCCAATTTCCTAAGGTTATATGCCCGAAACTGAGTGGAAATTTTCAAAACCTAGAGTTCAAAGTTAAGTAGCAAATTCAAAAAAACCCAAACAATCCAGCCTAAGACCGATTTGTGTGGCCATAAACAGAATCTTCCAGTGGCTATCGATACACTAACTATGATTATGGCTTAGCAAAGTCATCCCACTCCTCTGGCTCTAAGCATTTGGGGGCTATTTTTCCTAAACAATATTTTTAGAGAACGTAACGGTCCTCACAGTTAAAGCAACCAGAGAATGATAGCAGATATCCATGTAACTATTAGGTATCAAAGCTGTAGGACACAATTTTAGGAGAAATTAAGTTGCAATTCAAAACTCTGTTACTGAGACAGTACAGCTAATGGGGGAAACTTTGAGTCACTAGCTGCTAGCTAACTTAACCAACATGCCAAGGTCAGTTGTTGCTGTTGTTGTTGTTGTTGCTTTAACCTAAACCATTCTATGGTCCGTGAATTATGGAGATGAAGAAATAATCATGATTTCTTTTTTGGTAAATGTATTGTAAATTTTTTTAAATGAAATATGTAAAACATCCTTATACTGCTGATTTCCTGAAGTTTCTAGCTAAGAGCTCATTCTAAAATTACTAATTGATCAAGGCACTTTGTATAATTTCTTAGAAGCACTCTCACTATCTTTTGGATTTTAAAAATACTTTTTTGGAGAATCGGACCTTTTTTCCTTGTGTTCTTGGGAAGCATATCTGCATGACTGCCTGTCACAGCTGAGGGGCCTATAAGCTTTTTTATTATCTACTTCCCTCTTAGGGATTATTAATCAATTCTCATGCATATGTTTTTGTTGAAAACTCTCAGTGCTATAATGATAATGGGTTAGTGTAGACGCCTATTTCTGGGTCATGCATAAAGTTAGAGCTAGCACTGTCTGCCCTTCAGAGTAATCTTTACAGATAAATACAGAAATTAAATGCCACAAGAAGCCAGTTTTCATTCCTGAAAGTCCAGGATGAGATGTAAACCAAATGAATGTAAACAAATCCACTTATATCAACTTTCTCCAGTCCTACAGCCCCTAGCCAACCCTTAAACTACAAATAAAATGGAGAAAAGGAAATAAAAACTCAGATAAAATAAATATTTAATAAGGAGATTGGGAAACATAAAATAAATAACAATAAGACTGCTATTCTTTTTAGACAGGTTTGCTATAATACTCTAACTTCCAAATATGCAAACGTCATCTCCTCGGAAGTTTGAACCATCTATATAATTAGAGGTAGAAGAAAATATGCCATTGCTGTACTTCTTACCCTAGACATTACAGGTCTCGTTGGCTATTTCTCTCTGAAAGGAGCTTGACTTTAACTGTGCACAGCCCAGTCTTGGTCTTCTCAGCTCAAAATGCTCTTGTGGAAAGGACTCTGCTGCCCTCTACTGTCAATAAAAACAGAAGCCACAAACAGAACTGACTTCAGCATTCGCGCGTGAGACAATTGGAGTCCCGGCTCCCAGGAAGGCGAGACAAGTCAACATCCCTTCCTAGGTGGAAGGCCCTTGAAAGGATCCTTAAGCTACAAGTGAATCCTCAACTTAGCTGCCACTTGCAGTCCCAACATGGAGGGTGCTAAGGTAGGTTTTGAAATTCCAAGGCCAAGAGATGAAACAGTCCATCAAAGTAGACTTTTTTTTTTTTTTCCCCCCTAATTGGTCATTCATTCGTTACCCAAAAGGTTGGTTACAGGAAAACACAAAAATCTACTCCATTCATCTGTTTATTTATTTCCACTATAATATAAACAGGGCATTGACAGAGACAGAGGACATGATACCAGTTTAGTTTTTGTTAGTTTGTTTAAACCTTAGCTCACTGCAGCCTCAAACCCCTAGGCTCAAGCAATCCTCCAGCCTCAGCCTCTGATGACAAATGTGCACCACCCCACCTGTCCCCAGTTTAACTGCTCCAAAGAAAAATAAAGCTCAAGAAAGATGGAGACACTGTCTACATAGATTGGGTAGGCGATGTTCCGCTGAAGAGGTCAAGAAGGAAGGGAATAAAGAATCTGGAGAAAGGACATTCCTGGCAGAGGAAGAGCAACTGCAAAGGCCCTGTGTTAGGAACACGCTGGGGCTGTTTTAGGAAGAGCAAGGTTGATAACTGAAGTGTAGTGACTGGGAAAATAAGAATGAGGCTGGAAAAGGTCAAATTATGTCCAATAGACATATACTATGAGCCTCACATACAATTTTAAACTTTATAGTAACCACATTTTAAAAAGTAAAAAGAAATCGGTGACATTAATTTTAATAACATATTTTATTGAACCCAATATATCCAAAATGGTTATCATATGAATATGTAGCCAATATAAGAAATACTAATAAGGTAGTTTACTTTTTTCGGTACTAAATCTTTCAAATTTGCTATGTGTCTTACACTTATAGCACATCTCAGTTTGAACACTTGCAAAGTGCTCAACAGTCAAATGTAGATATGGTTACATTTTTAAAAAAAAAAATTTTTGTCCTAGGTGCAGTTGAATGTTTCAGTTCTTTTGTAGTTTAAGTCAATTTTGTGACACTGTTAAAACAAACTAAACATGGCTTCCGTACTTCAATGTTTGAGTCCTTGTGGACAAACTGCAACCTAACTTAATAGGTAGACAAGATTGAAACTCTAACTTAGGAGTATGCTCCTCTAACGATTGCTGAGTCTTGGCCAATCCCAGCAGCCATACTTCAACCACTCACACAGTGCTGAGTGTTCAAACTGTGCTCAAATAAGGCAAATCCTGAGCTGTAACCAATCCAGCTGTTTCTGTACCTCACCTCCAATTTCTGTTTGTCACTTTTTGGTTTATAAATTTGTTCTGACCACGAGGCATCCCTGGAGTCTCTCTGAATCTGCTGTGATTCTGGGGGCTGCCTGATTCACAAATCAATCATTGCTGAGTAAAATTCCTTTAAATTTAATTTGGCTGAAGATTTTCCTTTTACCAACACATACTTTGGAAGTGACGCTTAGTGGTGATCACCAAATGATTTCAATTGAATTTTAGTGAAGAATAAATGAGCAAGAGACCAAGCAGCTCAAAGGAGGCTCCAGCTGGACATGGTGACCCACTCCTGTATCCCAGCACTTTGAGAGGCCGAGGCAGGCAGATCACAAAGTCAGGAGTTTGAGACCAGCCTGGCCAACATAGTGAAACCACATCTCTACTAAAAATACAAAAAATTAGCTGGGCATGGTGGTGGACACCTGTAATTCCAGCTACTTGGTAGGCTGAGGCAGGAGAATCACTTGAACCTGGGAGGCAGAGGCTACAGTGAGCCGAGGTTGTGCCACTGCACTCCAGCCCGGGTGACAGTGTGAGACTCCGTCTTAAAAAAAAAAAAAAGAGAGAGGCTCCAAGTTCACTTGCAGTCAGCAAGTTGGGTTTTGTTTTACTTTTGGGAAGAAAGTGAGTGGAGTTAAGTCAAATATGGCCTTGGAAGGTCTAGATAGGAATCAATTCCACCTAGAGCTTAGTAGAGGGCATTTATGGAATGCTGAGGGGAGAGGGCCAGAGGTCAAATGTGAATGAGTGGGGTCCCCACCAACATAGACACAAAACAAACACTGCTGCCTTTGCTTCAGCCAGCCCATTCTCAGAGGCTGTGCAGTGCAGTGGTTAGAAGCTTGTGTGCCGGAACCTGATTCCTGGCTTTGACACTCAACAGCTATGTGATCTCAAGCAGGGTTCTTAAGTATTTGTGCCTCAGTTTTCTCATTTGCAATGCAAGGTAGTTGTGAGGATTAAATGAGTTAACGTCAAGTGTTCAGAACAGTGGCCAGTGTTTAATCAATATGCAATAATGTTAGCTCTTCCTGTGTAGTATCTCTCGTCCACCACTGTAAAATCTTCTAGAGCCTACCACTCAACCCAACCACCACTTGGTGACAGCCACCACTTCGTCACAATCCTACTGAAGGCTTCAGTAGGCTTTACCCAGGTACACTTGCATAGCCTTCCACTTAGGCCAGAGCCCTGTACCTTTTGCTTTCAGTCTTGGGGCTTTGTAGATGCCACAGCATGGGATACCCTCAGGAACCAGCTTGGCACTCACAGTTTCTCAAGCTAGAAATACAAAGGATTTAATCCAAGAGACCATCTTTGACCTAGTGGAAAATAAGATAAAAGACAGATGTCTCCCCTTGTGCCAGTAGATAGGCACTTCTGAAATGTGTTTTATGAGGTTCTCGGAAGGTCCGGTGGTATTAAGCATCAATTACCTACAGATGAGGCCAACACCTTGTATAAACTTTCTTTCCTTCCTGTTTCTCTCCTGCTATCCTGTACTTCTGCTTTCTGGGATCACATTCCCAGATAAACTACATGGAATTCAGCCTTCATCTCAGGCTCTGCTTTCAGAGGAACCCAAGATAAGACACTATTTTTTAAAATTTTCTTTGGTGTGTCTTTGAGAAATTCCTGTGCAGTTATTCATATAGTATATCCATTACAGGATGGTCTTGCCGCTTTATTTGTTCTTATCTATGATATCTCCAATTTCATTCCTTTTATTGATTCCTTCCCTGGTAGTCTACAAACATCTGCAAACTCTCTGTGTCCTACAGAGACCTTCTCCATGAAGTCACAGCCCAGTTTCTTGAAAGAGGAGCCTGCCTTCAGTGCTCATTCACTCCATCACCCACTGTGGTCTGGCATCCTTTGCCTCTGAAGCCATTCTTGTGATTGACCTGTTAAGGTGCAATTCCAGTTCCCTTAGAAGAAGTAAAGTAGAACTGCCACGCTGTGGCAGGCGAGTTATTCAATATTATGGAATGTATTCTGCAGAGAGCTTTGTGAATGACCAGAATAAATATGGTAACATTAATTAACATGTAATGAGCACTTCTAATATTCTAGGAATGCTACTAAGTGCTTTACATGCATTCTTATTTAATCTTCAAAACAAGCTCATGAAGCATGAATTATTATTCCCATTTTGTAGTTGAGAAAATAGATTGAGAGTAAATCATCTGAAAACACAGAGCTAGCTAGTGCAGAGCCAGGACTTAAATCTGGGTCTGCCTTCTGAGATGCTGAGCGCTTACTGAGCTCACTAAAACCCTCTTTGACTCTATGTGCTTGACCCCAGGACTAACACCGTAGACCCCAGCACCGTGAGATACAGCTTTTCTTTCATTAAAAACAGAAGTTAAAAGAATCCTATTATGTAGCGACAGAAAGTAAATTAGAGGTTGCCTAGGGCTTAAGGAGTGAGGGGAAAATGGAAAGTGACTGCTAATGGGTATAGGGTTTCATTTTGGGGTGATGAGAATATTCCAAAATTGATTATGGTGTTAGTTGCACAACTGTAACTGTATGTCTATGCTAAACATCACTGAATTGTACATTTCAAATATATGAATTGCATAGTATGTGAATTACACTTGTTACTAAAAGTGGGAGGAGATCCTATTAGAGGTATTTAGCTTATCTGACAACCAAATACAACACATATGCAGTGCAGGAAACATTAGATAACACCCCTGCTATTTATCAAATTGACAGTCAGCTATTGTTCAAAAAGTGATGCTTGATTTTCACTTGCATGTACTTGTGGGATGCAGGATTTGGGGTTCCAAGAGGTGTTCGCTTTCAGACCGTTGCCTATCAGGCACAGGGTCACTGAAAGCCATTAGCTAGAAAGCATGCAAGGAACTGCAGGTGAAACCAGACTCTTCTGATCTTTTTTTAAAAAAAAAGGGAAGAAAGATCATGAACACCCTGAAAGTAGCACCAGATCATTTGAATGCCTACCAGTGACATTAATGGCATTAATTAGGGGACCACATCCAGATATCTTAGGTGATTTTGATGACCACACTACATCCCAACATAAGCTCATTGTCCTAACTTATTATTATTAATTTTTTAAAAAGGAGTTGAAGTGCTATTTTGTTTCACCACCGGAATGCTGTTCTTTCCCTGACAGTAGATGTTGACTGTTGTGAAATCACATGTTGGGGAAGATGGCTTTCAGGTTTGAAAAATTTGGATTCAAAATGAACCTTGGCTCACTAGGGGAGGAGCATCAAGAAAAGAAAGATGACCAGCGGGGCAGGACCATTAACTATCTGTTTCTGCTGACCCTATTACTTCAGGATCTTGATTAATTTCTCCCTAAACATCACACCACAGGTGAATTGCCTAATTCTCCCCACCTGTGACCTTATTAACTAGCAATTGCTCAGAGGTACCTCTCCATCCTAAACTACTTCCCTGTCTAACAGTTTTCCTTTTTGCCCACAAAACTAGGGCATACAACAGTGCAGAGAGGCTCGTGTCAATCTTGTGTGATGGACTGGGAATTTGGCTTTTGCCCAGCCCCCTCTTCTCTTCAGCTCACAGAAAAGAATCCCAGAATTACAGGGTTTTTTTTTCTCTTCTTACCCACTCCAGGAAGAACGCCTCTCTAAAGAGGGAAAGAATGCCTTGTGAATCTACATGATAAAGGGCCAGAGAAAGGGATAGAGGGGAGATTTGGGGAGGGAAGAGCCTGATATTCTAGGGGAGAAGGGAGGACAAGGGGCTGCAGGGTGAGGATGGGGCAGGGTAAGGGGAGTGGACAAGGAAGGGAAGGGAGGCTGTGTAGTATTACTGAGCCTCTCCTATATTCCTGAGCTTTCAAATATATAAACAAAGGGTTTGAGTTCACTATATTTCCTTGGGTCATGAGTCTGTTATGTCTCAGGGATATCAGGGACATGTAGATTCTCCGTGGATGTGCCTACTAAGAAGACACCATAGATCCATTTTAAAATGTAATTGATGGTGCATTTAGATGGTAAGCAGAGTGTTTTCCAATCCTGAGGATAAAGTATAAGGGTGAGTGAAGCAAAGAGAAAATCCAAAGAGCCATTCCAGTTTACTTAAAGGGAGCAAATATTCTTACTGGTGTGCAAGAATCTGACTTTCTAGATCAGACAGAACTAGTAACAGCTTGCTTCCTAAAATGCTAACTAAATTGGTAAAACTTTCAGGATGGAGGGGAAATAAGTGGAAGGAGATATTTTGTTGGAGAAGAGTTTCAGATTCTTCATTACATAGGAATTCTGTTACATTTTCTGTCCTTTTGTTACATTTTCCATTAAGAAAATAGAGGAAAGAGCTCAGAACTTGGGGAGAGAGAAGGTCTGAGCACAGATCCTTCACTCACTTCCTAGCTGTGAGACTATTCATGGGTGAAAAAGAAAAAGATATCACCTGCCTTTCTCATACTATTATTGCTGTATTTAGTTTATTTATTATATGTATTTACTGTATATGAGTACCTATTATATAAAAGAAAAAGTAGCATCGATTGAGTACTCCTAAGTAAGGAATTTTAATTATCCTCATTTTATAGATAATGCAAGTTGGGTCTCAGAAAACTTATACAAGGTCAAATACCTAGGAAGTGAGAGGGGTAGGGTTCAAACCCAGTCTGTCTGCTTTCAAAGTCTCTTTCTTCCAGTGGTCAGTGTCCCTTTTATTAAGCAGTGAAGTAGTCTAGTTCTATATAGTTCAGCAGATTTTCACTCGACAATTTCTTTTTAGTCTAATGGAAGTTTGGTGTTATAATCAGGAGTACTGTCTCTTTAAACATAATTGTTATAGTGTTGCATTTGCAATATATTTTCCAATAGCTGGGCTTCAACATCTTACTGAATTTTTCAAGGCTCTATACAATCTACAACTAGCTAAGATAGTTCTGATGAAAATTCAGGTTCAGTTTTACCCATTTTATAGCATTTCATACCTGAAAATATACTCAGTCAACAAATGAGTTTTCTTAAATTCAACTTCGGTTTTCAATGTGAGTTAACTAACTGTGAAATAATTGTATATTTATACAAACTAATTTAGGAATTTCTTTGTTGCTCCTTTCCTTATTCTTTTCAGAAAGAAAAAAGAACATCAGGAGAGAAAAATATCCTTATTTGGTCCTTGGTGACAACCTTCCTTTGTGGGCATATCTGTACACAAGTTTCATAAGTTAAGCATGAGATAAAACTGCTGATAAAAAGAGGTTGATGTATTGTATCAGTTGCTGGGATATTATCTATCTACCAGCGTTCAACCTCAGTTAACAAGCAGACAAAGTTCAAGTTTCTTCCTCAGATAATTTAAGTATTCCATTAAAAAGTAAAAACATTCTAATTTAAAGTCTCTGAAGATTTAAAAGAAGACAAAGGAGGAAGGTGGAAAAACTTTAGAGGACAAGGAAGAAATGCATCAGTAATTTCTGTCAGACAACACTTTCCCAAACTGGCCTGAAAGCCAAAGATGAAATAGAAATTTCTTTATTGAACAAGAAGACAAAGGAGAGCTGACCTTTGATCAAATATCCGTTTGTAGTTTCAACAAGGAAATTTGCATGAAAAAAAAGGTATGCTGGACACTGACTACATGAATAGTTAAGTTCCAGCAATGTAAAGAAGCCAGAGGTCAAACTTCTTTAAACAGCCTGTCAGATAAAAGCTGGATTTCTTCCGCTGTGCACGTGGGAGGTTTTTCAAGCTGCAGAGGGTTTTAAGGAGGCCAAACAATGTATTTTTGTCCCATGTTTCAGCACATACTATTTTCTAGCTTTTCAGGCCTGGGTTTGGGTCAATAATTTTTCATCTTATATGTATTAGAGATTGGGATGATGGAAAAAAGCAACATGGTAACATAAACATCAAACCTTCTAATTTGCTTTCCATAGTTGTTACAGGAGAACTGGTTACAAAGTTATCAATCCCTTTTCAGTTTTCATTCTTTAAAATGTAATTAGAAGACCAATAACTGTCTTTGAAATGTTAGCTAAAAAAGATTTATTATATAACAATCCAAGTGAACATCATTATAAGTACAGAAATATAATTATTTTTCTTCTCTTTCAGAGTAAGCTGATAGCTGATAATAAACTGATACGTGAGCTGATAGCTGGTAATAAACCTGTTTGTAAAGAGATCTTTAGCATGAAGCCCAGCTAAAGTGCTGAATCAAAATAGTTAAAATGATACAGTGCAATTCTCCTTTGGATTTCTCACCCTAGTTTTTTTCCGTTCAATCCAAGTATAGTCTTTTAAAGACTGTGTTTCAATCACATAGCGCAAATAGGCGTTTACCAGATATTTGTAGAATGAAAGAAATAGGACACTATTGATAGTTGTTTGGGAATGGCAAGCAAAAAAAGAATGTTCTGCCTTTGTCTTTCTAATGGAGGCCTTCACTAGATGAGATGCATTTTTTATTTAGGGCGGGAATACAAGATTATAGTCAAGTGAATAGGCTTTAGAGTCTCACACCTTGGTGCAAATCCCAAATAAATCTTACCAACGTGGGTACCTTGGGTTAGTTAATAAATCTCCCTTAACTTTAGTCTCTATCTCTTTGAAATAGAAATAATGGCATCTAATCTACCCCTAAGACAACATATATGAAGAACGAGGACATAGGAAGTGTTCAGTAAAAGACAGCTAAACTGTTTTTTAATTTTATGAATAATTCCATGCAAGTTCTCTGCACAACTTCCTTCATCTTTAGCTCCACCATCTTCTGGGCCATGCCTTTAAATATTTGCATTTATATGTATGTTTTCTGTCAATCTTAACACAAGGGAATTTTCTTTCCATTAACATTGCTCATAGGTCCTCTTCTCTGCTGTACGTACCACAGCACTAACCTCAGCTGATATAGATGGCTCTGCCTGTCACAATTTTATGTGTCATGAAGTGACTTTTCCCTGTAAAGAGATTCTAATACTGGTACAAATTTTCCAGGAGAGGAGATTTAGTGGTTATCTCAGGCTAATACCATCTTGTCTAATTATCAGGAGCTAAACTAACTAGTTCCTAATTATTGGTTTATCTCTGCCACAAACTTTCATATGCAAAGCCCTTTTCCTTTAATATTCTCTCCAGAAGACATAAGATGCCTTAAAAGAATCTTTCAGTATGTGATAACTGGTTTCTAAATCACCTTAGGCTTTTTTTCCTTATCTTTGTCTACTAAATTTAAGAATCAAAAAGGAAGAAAGCAGGGAGATGGAATCTGAAATTAGATTTGGAGATCTAGGCCTGCAGCTCTCCGTGAAATATTTATTTCATTACTTATCCTTGGAAGCTTGTTAACCTAGTGTGAAACTCAGCAATCCATAATTTAGGAGTCCAGATGAGCTGATCTTACAAAGACCAACATCTGGCATAGAAGAATAGGAAAACTACTTGAATATGTTTCCTTGATTTTAACCAAGAGAGTGAAAAACTGTGATATCTGGTCTGTTTTCAACAATTCTTTCCATCTATGCACTTTTATTAAATGTTGAAGACTGTGCAAAATAGAGCTCTTATAAGTCTTTAAAAAGATCCTAAGAATTATTGTTTCATTGAAGAACATTTACAGAAGTAGTATTGATCACAACTGGTAAATATTGCTCTTTATGACCAAACTAAAAAATTCTTAGAAACACCAATTTCTGCAGTGACTAATAATTCTGAACTCAGACATGAACTATTCTAGAAAATAACTCTGAATCAATGATTCTAAACATAGCGCAAATACTCCAATGTCTTTTAATGTGAAAGAAATAGGAAGAAACTAAAATAAACAGCATGCCCATCAATACATTTGCCCTGACATGTCTGCCACAGGTTTTGGGGATTTAAAAAAAAAAAATCATTGAGATAAAATTCACATACCAAAAAGCTCACCCTTATAGGGGTGTACAATTTGGTGATTTTTAACATGGTCACAGAGTTATGCAATTTTCACCACTATCTAATTTTAGAACATTTTCATCACCTCAAAAACAGTGTTATTTTAAAAATTATTTTGACTATTCTGGTTCCCTTACATTTTCATATAAATTTTAGGATCACCATGTCCATTTTGACGTAAATAGCAGATGGAATTTTGATATTGCTTAGGTTGAATTTGTATATCAATTTGGCACATATTGCCATCTTAGCAATATTAAGTCTACTGATCCATGATCATGGGATGTCATCCCATTCATTTAGGTCTTAATTTCCTTCAAAAATGTTTCACAGTTTTTGGCGATAGGTTTTACATTTCTTTCATTACATTCATTCTGAAGTATTGTGTTATTTTTGATACTATTGTAAATGTAATTGTTTTCTTAACTTTATTTTAAAATTATTCATTACTAGTGTATAAAAATAAAATTGATTTTTTATTGACTTTGTATCCTTCAATCTTTCTGACCTCACTAGATCTAATAATTTTTAGTGACTTCCTTGTGATTTTCTATATATAAGATCATGTGATCTCCAAATGTAGATATCTTTTATTTTTTCTTTTCAATTTAGATGTCTTTTATATCTTCCTGTTGCCTAATTGCCCTTACTAGAACCTCCAATACAATGTTGAATAAAGTTGTCAAGAGCAGACACCCTTAGCGTGTTCCTAATCTTAGAGGAAACTCATTCTGATTTTTGCCATTAAGTATAATGTCAGTTGTGGGTTTTTTATAGATAGCATTGAGGTGGTTGGGGAAAGTCTCTCTATTTCTAGTTTATGAAATGTTTTTATCATGAAAGGGTGTCAGGTTTTCTCAAGTGATTTTTTTCATCTCTTAAGATGATTATGTAGGTTTTGTCCTTCTTCTATTAATACGGTGTGTTACATTGATTTTTCTATGTTAAATTAACCTTCTATACCTGAGACAAATCATACTTTGTTGTGGCTTATAATCCCTTTATGTTTCTGGATTTAGTTTGCTAGTATTTTGTTGATTATTTCTGCAAGTATAATCATAAGAGAGAATGTTCTGTACTTTTCTTGTCATATCTTTGTTTTTGGTATAAGGATAGCACCACATAGAATGAGTTGGGAAGTGTTCCCTCCTCTTCTATATTTTTGGAATAGTTTATGAATGCTTGGTAATAATTAGTCCTTAACATTTGATAGATTTCACCACTGAAGCTACATAAGCCTGGGGTTTTTAAAAATAATTTTATTTTTAATTTTTGTGGCTATGTAGTAGGTGTATATCTTTTGGTACAGACATGAAGTACATATTTTGGTACAGGCATGCAATACATAATAATCACATCTCGGAAACTTGGGTATCCCTTCCCACAGGTATTTATCCTTTGTGTTACAAACAATCCAATTATACTCTTTTGGTTGTTTTAAAATATACAATTAAATTATTATCAACTATAGTCCCCCTGTTGGGTAACCAAATGCTAGGTCTTATTCTTTCTAATAATATTTTTGTGACCATTAGCCATCCCACTCCACTCCCTAGCCCCCCATTATCCTTCCCAGGCTCTGGTAACCATCCTTCTATTCGGCATCTCCATGAGTTCAATTGTTTTGATTTTTAGATTCTATAAATGAGAACATGTGATGTTTGTCTTTCTGTGCTTGGCTTATTTCACTTAACGTAATGACCTCCACTTCCATTCATATTGTTGTAAATGATAGAATCTCATTATTTTTCATGCTGAATACTTTATTGTGTATATGTACCATATTTTCTTTGTCCATTCATCTGTGGATGGACACTTAGGTTGCTTTCAAATCTTGGATATTGTGAATGCTGCTGCAACAGATGTGGGAGTGCAGATATTTCTTTGATATACTGATTTCCTTTATTTTGGGTATGTACCAAACAGTGGGATTGCTGGCTTATATGGTAGCTCAATTTTTAGTTTCTTGAGGAACCTTCAAACAGTTCTCCATTGTGGTTTCACTAATTTACATTCCCACCAACAGTGTACAAAGGTTCCCTTTTCTCCACATCCTTGCCAGCATTTGTTATTGCCTGACTTTTAGATAAAAGTCATTTTCACTGGGATGGGATGATGTCTCATTGTAGCTTTGATTTGCACTTCTGTGATGATCAGTGACATTGAGCACTTTTTCATATGCCTGTTTGCCATTTGTACGTCTTCTTTTGAGAAATACCTATTTAAATATTTTGACCATTTTTAATCAGATTATAAAAGTTTTTCCTACATAGTTGTTTGAGCTCCTAATATATTCTAGTTATTAACTCCTTGTTAGATAAATAGTTTGCAAATATTTTATCTCATTCTATGGCTTGTCTCTTCACTTTGTTGATTGTTTCCTTTACTGTGAAGAAGATTTTCAATGTAATTTGATCCCAGTTGTCCATTTCTGCTTGGGTTGCCTGTGCTTGTGGGGTATTACTCAAGAAATTTTTGCCCAGACAAATGTCCTGGAGAATTTTCTCAATGTTTTCTTGTAGCAGTTTCAATAGCTTTGAGTTCTTACAGTTGACTCTTTAATCCGTTATGATTTGACTTTTGTATAAGGCAAGAGATAAGGATCACATTTCATTCTTCTGCATATGGATATCCAATTTTCTCAGCATCACTTACTGAAGACACTGACTTTTCCCCAGTGTATGTAAAAAGCTATTAATTCCATTTGTTCTGTAGTGCAGACTAAGTTCAATGTTTATTTTTTGGTTACCTGGCTGGGAGATCTGTCCAATGCTTAAAGTGGGGTGTTAAAGTCTCCAGTTACTATTCTTTTGGGGTCTATCTCTCTCTTTAGCTCTAATATTTGCTTTATATATCTGAGTGCTCCAGTGTTGGTAGCATATATATTTACAATTGTTATATCCTTTTGCTGAATTGACCCCTTCATTCTTATGTAATGACCTCCTTTGTCTCTTCTTACAGTTTTTGTCTTGAAATCTATTTTGTCTGATGTAAGTATAGCTACTCCTGCTCTTTTTGGTTTCCATTTGCATGATATATCTTTTTCCATTATTTTATTTTTAGTCTATGTGTGTCATTATAGGTGACATATGTTTCTTGTAGGCAGTGGATCATTGGGTCTTGTTTTTTCATCCATTCATCCATTCTGTGTCTTTGGATTGGAGAGTTTATTCCTTTTACATTCAGTGTTATTATTGTTAAGTAGAAATTTACCCCCGCCATTTGTTATTTGTTTTCTGATTGTTTTGAGGTCTTGTCTTCCTTCTTTCTTTCTTTCCTCCCTTCCTGTCTTCCTTTTAGTGAAGGTGATTTTCTCTAGTGATATGCTTTAGTTTCTTACTTTTCATTTTTTGTATATCCATTTTTTGTTTTTTGATTGAGGTTACCATGAGCCAGGCAAATACTGTCTTACAATCCATTATTTTAAACTGATTACAACTTAGCACTGATTGCATAAACAAATAAACAGGCAAGAACTTCATTGTCCCCTGCTTTTTGACATTTTATTGTTTCTCTTTATGTCTTATTGTACTGTCTATGCCTTGAAAAATTGTTGTGTTATTTGTGATTGGTTCACCATTTAATCTTTCTACTTAAGAAAAGTTTACACACCACAATTACAGTGTTATAATATTCTGTGTTTTTCTGTCTGCTTACTATTACCAATGAGTTTTGTACCTTCAGATGCTTTCTTCTTGCTCATTAATGTCCTTTTCTTTCAGACTGAAGAACTCCCTTCAGCATTTCCTGTAAGACAGGTCTGGTGTTGATAAAATCCCTTAGCTTTTGTTTGTCTGGAAAGTCTTTATTTCTCCTTCATGCTTAAAGGATACTATCCTAGGGTAAAAGTATTTTTCCTTCAGCTCTTTGAATATGTCATCCCACTCTCTCCTGGCCTGTGAGGTGTCCACTGAAAAATCTGCTGCCAAATGTATTGGTGCTCCTTTATATGTTATTTGTTTCTTTTCTCCTGCTGCATTTAGAATCCTTTAGCCTTGACCTTTGGTAGTTTGATTATTAAATGCCTGTAGGTAGTTTTTGGGTTAAATCAACCTGGTGTTCTATAACCCTCTTGTACTTGAATGTTGATACCTTTCTCTAGGTTTGGGAATTTCTCTCATTTTATCCCTTTGAATCAAGTTTCTACCCCATCTCTTTCTCTACCTCTTCTTTAAAGCCAGTAACTGTTAAATTTGCCCCCTTTTGAGGCTGTTTTCCAGATCTTGTAGGCTTGCTTCATTCTTTTGTATTCTTTTTTTCTTTTAACTCCTCTGACAGTATTTTCAAATAGCCTGTCTTCAAGCTCACAAATTCTTTCTTCTGCTTGGTCATTTCTGTTATTAAGAGATTCACTGCATTCTTCAGCATGACAATTGCATTTTTCAACTCTAGAATTTCTACTTGATTTTTTAAGTTAATCTGTTTGTTAAATTTATCTGATAGAATTCTGAATTCTTTCTCTGTGTTATCTGTAATTTCTTTGAGCTTTCTCAAAACAGCTATTTTGAATTTTTTTGTCTAAAGTGTCATGTCCCTGTTTCTCCAGGATTGGTCCCCGGTGCCTTTTATTTGGTGAGGTCATGTTTTCCTGGATGTTGGTGATGCTTGTAGATGTTCTGTTAGTGTCTGGGCACTGCAGAGTTAGGGATTTATTGTAGTCTTCACAGTCTGGGCGTGTTTGTGCCTATCCTTCTTGGGAAGGCTTTTTAGGTTTTCAAAGGGACACGGGTCCTAAGCCCAATAACACTATTGTTTTTGCAGACTTGAGAGGTATTGCTCTGGTGGTCTCAGATAAGATCCAGAAAATCTCTCTGGATTACCAGGTAGAGACTCTTGTTCATTTTCTGTACTTTTTCCCAAACAAATGGAGTCTCTGTGCTGAGCCATCTGAAACTGGGGGTGGTGATGCAAGCACCTCTGTGGCCACCACCACTGGGTGCACTGTGTCAGGCCTGAATCCAGCACAGCTCTGGGCCTTGCCCAAGATCCTTCCCTTCAGGGTGATGAGTTCCCCCAGGCCCTGGGTGTATCCAGAAATGCTGTCTGGGAGCCAGAGATTGGAGTCAAAACCCTTAGCAATTTACATGCTGTTCTATTGTACTGCAGCTAAGCTGGCACTCAAAGCACAATACAAAGATTTTTTACTCTTCACTCCCCTTTCCACAGGCAGAGGAACCTCTCCCTATGGCCACCACCACCAGCTGTCCATATGCGGTTCTGCCAGGCCACTGCCAATATTCACTTAGAGCGTAAGGGCTCTTTCATCAGCCTGCATTGAACACTGCCAGGCTTGGGACTCACCTTCCAGGGCAGTGGGCTCCTCTCTGGCCCAGGGCAGGTCTAGAAATGCTGTCTAGAGTTCTGGCCTAGACTCAGGGACCCCAAGAGCCTGCTTGTTGCTCTACCTCACTGTGGCCCAGCTGGTACCTAGAGTACAAGACAAATTTCCCCTTCCTTTCCCCCTACTTTTCTCAAACAGGAATCTTCCACTGTAGCCACTCCAGCTGGGAATATGCTGGGTCACCCCTGAAGCCAGCTCATCTCAGAACCCAAGGTCCATGCTGGTGGTTATTCAAAGCCCAGGGACTCTTTAGTTAGTAGATGATGAATCCTGCTGGGACTGGGTCCTTCTCTCAAGGCAGCAGGTTCCCTTTTGGCTCAAGGTGTGTGTCTAGAAGTGTCATCCGGGAGTTAGGGCCTGGAACGGGGGCCTCATGACTTTGCCTGGTGCCCTATCCTACCATGGCTGAGCTGGTATCCAAGATCCAAGAAAAAGTTATCTTTACTTTTTGCTCTTCCTTCCTTAAGCAGAAGGAAGGAGTCACTATTTTTTTTTTTTTTTTTTTTTTTTTAGAGCCAGTGTTTCCCTCTGTCACCCAGGCTGTAGTACAGTGGCATGATCTCAGCTCACTGCAACCTCCGCCTCCTGGGTTCAAGCAATCCTCTTGGCTCAGCCTCCCAAGTAGCTGGGATTACAAGTGTGTGCCACCACACCTGGCTAATGTTTTATTTTTAGTAGAGAATTTCATCATGTTGGCCAGGCTGGTCTTGAACTCCTGACCTCAAGTGATCCACCCACCTCAGCCTCCCAAAGTGCTGGGATCACAGGCATAAGCCACTGTGCCCGGCCAGGAAGAAGTCACTTTTGTCAAGCTGCACTGCCTAGTGTTGGAGGAGAGATGGTACCAGCTGGTGTCTCTCTAGTCCTGTGTCACCCTAGTTCATTGGAATTACACCCAGCCAATGAACCCCTAGGACTGCAATTCCTAGGCAAGTCCTAGATTACCAGGCAGAGACTCTTGTTCATTTTCTTTACTTTTTCCCAAACAAATTGAGCCCCCTCACCCTCTCTCTCTCTCTTTCTCGCCACCCCCCGCCCCCTGCTCTCTCTCTGCTGAGCCACCTGAAACTGGGGGTGTGGTGATGCAAACACCGCTCTGGCCATCACCACTGGGTGCACGGTATCAGACCTGAATCCAGCACAGCACTGGGCCTTGCCCAAGATCCTTCCCTTCAGGGTAATGAGATTCCCCAGGCCCTGGGTATATCAAAAAATGCTGTCTGGGAGCCAGAGAGCTCCCAGGAACTGCCTAAGAGTTGCCTAGGAATTGCAATCCTTGTGTCCTAGACTGCCTTTCAAATTTACCTAGGACCCCAGAGCACTTTAGCCTGTGGTGACAAGGCTTGCCAAGAAACGTAAGTTCCAACCACTGGGATGGGCAATTCCCCTCTGGCTAGGACTGAGCCAAATGCTCCCTTCATGCATTGGTGCTAGCTAAGCCCAGCACAACTTTATTCTCTGCTGTGACAGGGCAGCACTGAGTTCAGTGTAAAGTTCCCCAGTTGCTGCACTCTCCCTCCCCAAAGTGCACTGATTCTCTCTGTGCAGACAGCAGCTGCCTGGGTATGAGGGTGGGGTGGCATTAGCAATTCAAGACTTTCTCTTCTGCCCTCCTCAATGCTTCTCTCTATGATATGAAGTTAAAACCAGGTACTGTGATTGCTCACCTGATTTTTGGTTCTTGTGACGGTGCTTTTCTGTTTGCAAATAGTTGTTAAAATCTGGTATTCCCATTGGGGGTTGAATGGTATAGCTTTGTGTCTCTGCCCAAATCTCAGGTTGAATTGTAGTTCTCAGTGTTGGGAGAACTGATGGGAGGTGATTGAATAATGGGAGTGGACTTCCCCCTTGCTGTTCTGGTGATAGAGGTCTCATGAGATCTGGTTATTTGCAAATGTGTAGCATTTCCCCCTTCACTGTCTTTCTGTCTCTCCTGTTGCCACGTGAATACATGCTTGCTTCCCCTTTGCCCTTCTGCCATGATCATAAGTTTCCTGAGGTCTCCCAACCATGCTTCCTGTATAGCCTGTGGAACTGTGAGTCAATTAAACCTCTTTTTTTCCCATAAATTACCCAGTTTCAGGTAGTTCTTTATAGCTGTATGAGAACACACTAATATAGCTTCTATTCTGCCATATTGTCCCACCCTTCCCTGAGACTTTTTTTGTGGAAGATTTTGTATTAGTAATTCAATCTCTTTACATGTTATTCAGACTAATTCCTCTTGAGTCGATTTCAGTAGTGTGTGTTTCTCTAAGAATCTATCTTTTTTCTCTAAGTTATCTAACATTTTGATCTACAATTATTTATAGCATTCCTTTATAATTCCTTTCATTTCTTTAACAGTGGTAGTGATGGCTTCTCATTTATTTCTAATTTAGTAATTTGAGGTTTTTTCCCCCTCTTGGTCTGTCTGGCTCCATCCCATAAATTTTGATATGTTGTCTTTTCATTTGCATTCTTATCAAAGTATTTACTGATTTCCTTTTGATTTATTCTTTGACCCATTGGCTATTTTAGTGTGTTGTTGAAATAATCTGTACAACAAACCCCTGTGACACAAGTTTATCTATATGACAAACCTGTACACGTACCCCGAACCTAAAACGAAAGTTTTAAAGAAGCAGTGTGGGCTGGGCACAGTGGCTTATGCCATCCAAGCACTTTGGGAGGCTGAGGTGGGCGGATCACCTGAGGTCAGGAATTTGAGGATGGTGAAACCTTGTCTCTACTAAAAATACAAAAATTATCCAAGCATGGTGGCGGGTGCCTGTAATCCTAGCTACTTGGGAGGCTGAGGCAAGAGAATCGCTCGAACCTGGCAGGCAGAGGTTGTGGTGAGCCGAGATCACTCCATTGCACTCCAGTCTCGGCAACAAAAGCAAAACACCATGTAAAAAAAAATACCAAACCAGTGTGTTGTTTAATCTTTACATATTTAAAAACTTTCAAATTTTCTTCTATTATTGACTCTAATTTTCTTTCCCTGTGGTTAGAGAACATACTTTGTATAATTTTAGCCCTTTTAAATATATTGAGGTTTGCTCTATGGCCTAACACACAGTTAATTATGGAAAATATTTCTTGTGCACTTGAGAAGAATGTGTGTTCTGCTGTTCTTGGGTGAAGAGTTCTATAGATATCTGTTAGTTCTAGCTTAGCTTATAGTGTTGTTCATGTCTTCCATCTACTTTTCAGTCTTCTGGCTAGTTGTTCTATCCATTATCAAAAGTGCAATATTGAAGTCTACAACTATTATTGTTGCATTTGTTTATTTCTTCCTTTATTTCTGTTAGTTTTTGCTTCATGTATTGTGGGGCTCTGTTGTTAGATGCATATATGTTTAAAAATATATTCTGTTCTTGATAGATTTACCATTTAATTACTATAAAATACCCTTATTTGCCTCTGCTAATGTTTTTGTTATAAAATATTGTTTTCTTACAATAGCCACTGGTATTTTTTCTGATACTATAGCTACTCCAGGGCTCTTCTGGTTACTTTTCTAGGTATCTTTTTGCATCCTTTTGCTTTCAAGTTGAGACATATTTTTAATTCATTCTGCCAGAATCTGCCTTTTTATTGGAGTTTTTATTTATTTGTAATTAGTATAATTACTGAAAAGCTAGGACTCTATATCTACCATTTTGCTATTTACTTTCCATATGTCTCATATTCTTTTTTGCCCTCTATTCCTCCCTTACTGACTTTTTTTTAATGTTAAGTAGATATTTTCTACTTTATATTTTAATTCCATTGTTTCTTTTGTGATATATTTTTGAGTTATTTTCTTAGTGGTTGCCCTAAGAATTAGTCAACATCTTAATGTATAAAAACCTTGTTTGCATTAATACCAATTTAATCTCAAAAGTATATACAATTTTGCTCAAATGTAATCCCATCTCATCTCCTTTCCTTTGTGCTATTATTATAATACAAATGGCATTTTTTATACATTTTTTACATTTTTTATACATTATAAAGCCATAAACACAGTTTTATAATTGAGATGGAGTCTCACCCTGTTGCCCAGGCTGGAGTGCAGTGGTGCGATATTGGCTCCCTGCAGCCTCTGCCTCCCAGGTTCAGGTGATTTGCCTGCCTCAACCTCCCA
>NW_012102144.1:3932488-3960237 GCF_000951045.1 Mandrillus leucophaeus | reverse complement strand
TCTTCTCTCTTTTAGGGACTCCCATTGTGCATATATTGGTAATATATGGTGGTGTGCTATGGTTCTCTGTGGCTCTGTTAGTCTTATTTTATTCTTTTCTGCCTCCCCTTTTTGACTGGATAATCTTAATTGACTTTGACTTATCTCCCAGTTTTTGATTCTTTATTCCAACAGCATGTATCTGCTGTTGAGCTCTTCTAATGAATTTTTCATTTCCACTAATTACTTTTCAACTCCAGAATTTCTATTTGTTTTTCATTTATATTTTCTGATTTCCCTATTGACAATCTGTTTGTTAGACATTATACACATACTTTCTTAAAAGTCTTTAGTTATTGGGTTCTTTAGTTCTTCAGATGAGCTAATTTAGTTTTTGTCTATTAAATCCAATGTATAGGCTCCCTCAGGGACAGTCTTTTTTGACTTACCTTTTTTCCCTGTGTAAAGGCCATACTTTTCTGTTTCTTTATGTTTCTCATAATTTTTTCTACAAACTAGATATTTTAAATAATGTAATATGGCAACTTTTATAATCAGATTCACGTTTTTAAGGGTTTCTTATTAGTATTTTTGTTCTTAACTGTTGTTGCCATTTGTTTGTTTAGTGACTTTCCTAAAGGACTACTTTACAGTTTATATTCTTTGTTGCATATGGCTACTGAAGTCTCAGTTTGGTTAGCTCTGTAGTCAGTTAATAATTAGCTAGAGAGGTCCTTAAATGCCTTGAACAAATAAATCTCCCAGCCCTTGCTGATTGGCTTTATGAACCTATTTGGGCATGCCTTCAATGTTCTGGGACATTTTACCTTCCTGCTTTAGCTTTCACTTCCTGCTTGCTTTGGGCCTCAAGATCAGCTAGAGATAAGAGTTATTAGGGCCCTCTCCAGTCCTTGATGGGCATGCATACAGTCCTGCATATGCATGTGGTCTTCTAGATTCCCTGGAGTACATTAAAGCTGTTCAAAACTCCCTATGGGGTTTCATTCTACTGCTTTTCCTTTTCAGTTTTTTAATTAGCCTTTTGTTTGCCCCAACTGATATCCTCACCTCTGGCAGCTATGATGCTAAACAATGACTACTGATTGTTTTCAGCAAATGCCCCATGGAAAAGGCTGTTTGGACTGAGAAAGCTCTGCATCAGGTCAAATAAATATACTCTGTAAGTGGGGGATTTCCGAAGAGTTGCCAAACAGGTAAAATTGGAAAATTCTCTAGGAATGATGCTTTGGGAGCTCTAAACTCATTCTGCTACCCCAATTATAGTATTGTTGGTTCTCAAGGCTGCCATAAAATTCGGGCAAACATGATGGGTTTAGGGAAAGTTAAAATGCCACAAAACTCACTGTTGTTACTGAGTGTCAGCCATTCTTCTTCGTAAATTTTCTTTGGGTTGTTGCAAAGGAGCAGTGATTAATTTCATTAATTAATTTCCAGAGTTCAGTTTTGAAAAAGTTGATTTTGACAACTTTTTGTCAGTGTTCTCATTGCTTTTATGGATAAGCAGATTTTCAGAGGCTCTTGCCCTTCACTGATCTGGAAGTTCTTCACATAGTTATTTTTACACAGAGGACTGAAGTAACTATGTTTGATTATAGTATATTATGCAGGTGCACCTAATTTGGTCTCAATACAGTTGGCCCAACACATGCATTCACAGCAACAACAAAGGAAGTGATTCATGAGGACCCAGACCCTGATCTGACAGAATAGGATCACTTCTTATTGGATTCAGAAAAGACTCAGTTGTGAGTAGAAAGCTTAGTAACTTTCAATGATTTTGTAGCAGGGGGAGTTTCCAAAGGCCTCCTAATACCAGATCTGGCTGCCCCCATGGGCAAAGTGTTCTTCAATAAACTTAAATATAGATAGCAAGATTTTCAACACCTTAAGTGTTCAATCATTGGCACATGATGAGTTTCTGTGCCTGGGTTTCTAATAAGAATTTTTATTTTAAAAAATGACACGAAATTCTTTTTCCCAAGTATCTGGGGCAAAGGTATGAATTATAACTCTTGAGGAATTTGGCATTTTTGAAGAGTAAGAATGTATTTTGTCCCCAGAGTGTAAGGACAATGATTCTGAGGAGCTGTTAATTTAAATTGGAGACATTTGTAAAGAACATAAAGTAAAACTGTGAATACTGAGAATCCTGTTCATGAGTCAACTTTAGTTTGTCCAAAAATTAACATTTGAGACATTTAGGTTTTCTCTAAGGTGAAAATATATGTCATGCATTCACAAGCAACCACAAGTTTCTTAAATAGCCAGCTTTCTGTTTTCTAGGGGAGCACAAAGCAAATGGCCAGAATGACTCTGGGGGAAAAAGGGAGTAAGACACAAAGTGGGAGCATTCACACTTTGAAATAGTAAAATAGATCTGTTGGAATGCATGACAAATACCTGAATAGCCAGAAAGGGCTATAAATTACTATACACAGCACAGATCACTGTCACTGAAGAATCCATTGATTGCAAAATATGAAAATTTCTGAAATAGAAGGCTGAATAATACATTTCTAAGTTGGGAAAATGGGTGCCAGTTTCTGAAAGCGGAAAACATTTAAGAACAGAGCAGCATCTATGCCTTATTTATTTATTTTTGGTTGTTATAGAAAATAGTAAGGAGGGAATAAGTTGAATTCAGCTGATAGTATTCAGAGCTAAGACAAAGCGGACCGTTATAAGAAATGAAGCGGCATCTTCAGAGATATGTGGTCCCCAAAGCATGAGGGACTAAGTGGCAAGGACACCTGGTTACGCTTTTCTGACTTCTGATCCAGGATCTATTACCACACACTAATTATAGAACTCATTGCCAAAGGTTGAAGAAATACAGCTGTTGGAGTTATTTAGAATAAGAGCGTAAGTATTTAAGTACAATACCATTTACTAAGAAGTGTATTGTGTTTCTTAATGCCATGAAACTAAAACACAGCCACTGAGAAACAGACACATTTTAATAAGCCCAGATGGCTTTGTCCTCTCTTTTCACCCCCCATTCTCGTCACATTGCTGGGAACCTGTCTTTCTACCGGGTTATTTTTCAAATATGCTGGATGTTGATTTGTGCATTGTGTTCTCTCCTTTTGTTTTCTACTCCTTTTATCCCTTTAATAATTTTAAATATATTCAATTTACTGTCTCAGTCATAGGTTTATCAGAAGTCTTTATGGTTCTAATCCTACAGTTTTATTTTTGTTATTGTTTTTGTTTATCTGTTTGCTGACTCTTGCTCCAAGGTAGATGTATGATTGTGTATTTATTTTAAATAGGGCTTGTTTTGTGCACGTTCATGTAAATTCCATGTTGCCTGGGTAACTGGAGTATCCTTCCAGGGTGGGTTTTATGTTCCCTTCCCAGGCAATCCAAGTGTACCACCGGGCCATATGAGTTTCTATTATTTTCTTAGCAGTTGGAAGGAGGGAAGGACAGGGAAGTTATGGGTTCTGTTCCACTTGAGTAGTTACAATTTGACTATAAGTCTACAAAGGGTGCAAGTTCAAAGCTTTGATTTGTGTCATGAAATGATTTTTTAAATATAATTTTGCATTTTTAGTTATGGACACATAATAGTTGTCCATATTTATGGGGTATATGTGATATTTTGATACAAACATACAGTGTGTAATGATCAAATCAAGGTAATTGGGTTATCCATCACCTCAAGCATTTATTATTTCTTTGTATTGGAACATTGCAGTTTCCCTCTTTGAGTTATTTTGAAATATACAACAAATTATTGTTAACTATAGTCACTCTATTTTCCTACCTAACACTAGATCTTATTCCTTTTGTCTAATTGTATTTTTGTACCCATTAACCATACTCTCCTTATCCCCCTCTCCCCACTACCCTCCCAAGCCTTTGCTAACCATCATTGTACTTTCTCAGGAAATTTTCATTTAACTGTTTCCCACGCAAAGCCAAGATACAGAAATTTCACACATCGCTGGCAGGATCATAAAATGGTGCCACCGCTTTGAAAAAGAGGTTGGCAATACATTAAAAAGTTAAACACAGGGTTTCCTTATGACCCAGCAATTCTGCCCCTAGATGTATACCTGTAGTAAATGAAAACAATCACCTGTAACTGAATGTTTCTAGCAGCATTATTTATAATAGCCTATAAGTGGAAATAACCAAAATGTCCATCACCTGGTAAACAGATCAATAAAATGTGGTATAGCCAATAAATGGAACATTATTTGACATAAAAGAAATTAAGCATTGATATATGCTACAATATGAATGAACCTTGAAAACCTTATGCTAAATGAAAGAAGTCAACCCCAAAGGCCACATTGTA
Organism: Mandrillus leucophaeus; assembly: GCF_000951045.1. Taxonomy (NCBI): domain Eukaryota; kingdom Metazoa; phylum Chordata; class Mammalia; order Primates; family Cercopithecidae; genus Mandrillus; species Mandrillus leucophaeus. The sequence goes on along the minus strand of NW_012102144.1, from coordinate 3,955,931 downwards.
TGATTCCACTTATTTGGGATCTTCAGAATAGGCAAGTCTGTACAGACTGAAAATAAACTAGTGGTTGCCATGGGCTAGGGGGAGAACAAAATAGGGAGTGATGACTAAAGGATACCAAGTTTCTTTTAGGGATAATGAAAACATTCTGGGGTTAGAGAGTGGTGATGTTTGCACAGCTCTGTGAATATGCTAAAAAACACTAGGTTGTATGTTTTAAAATAGTGAACATTTTGATATGTGAATTATATCTCTATAAAGCTCTTTTTTAAAAAACAATCATACTCACTAGACTGTATTAAAGGTAATGATAAAAACAGACAACAACCCCACAATTTAAATCCCCCCGCCCACCGGGAACAATTTAATATACTTCCTTTTTGTATTTTATCATGTGTATATTTTATTATTTATGATCAGCATATAAATTTAACTTTGTGTTCTGATTTTTTTTTTCACATTAGTCCTAAGCATTTTTTTCAGTTTGCTTCCTGGTCTTGGTGTAACTATCTTCAACAATAATCGCTTAATTTCCACAAGTGTGGATATACCATATTTTATTTAACAGTTCCTCTATTTGTTACTTGATTTCTTTCCATTTCTTTGCTATAATAAAAACCACAATAATAAGTATCTTTGTGCACATAGTTTTTGTCAGTTATTTCCTTAGAGATTTTAAAAAGCAAAGTGTTAATGCTGTGTGAAAGTTTTTGATCGTTTCCTGATGCTTGATTAATATTGCCAAATTTTATTCCAGAGGAATTTTTCTATTTTATCCTTTGGGATGAAACACATTCCACTAAGTATTATATAGTTGAGTAACTACATTACCACTAACATAATATGCAGAGGATTTTCTACAGACCCCATGTGTGAAAATTCACCCCAGACCTTTGAGAAGCTGACCATGTGCCATTGAGTGGGTGAGAGCAGGCGTGAAATTGGTTATGAACAGGTGAATTGCATGACTGATTACCCAAGCCTCACTGTCTCTTCTTTAATTAATCAAAAGCTCTTTATAAGAACCACATTGCAGAGGAGCCCATCACTTATAGAGCAAGGAGGGCACATTATACCAGGAATTAGGAAAGAATGGAGGATACGGTTGAGTAAGGAAAACAGATCAGACTGTCATTTCAGGGCAAGATTCTGTTCCCGTGGGCGTGGAGACTTCACATCATGGCAATACCCTATACGGCTTCCTGTCTGAGCATTGAAATCTGTGGAGTACAAGCTTATTTTCTGAGGCCTACTCTTTATAAAAGTTCTGTAATTGCTGAGGGAACCAGGTTTCTTTGTGCCAAGTCCCTGCAGACTCTGGAAGTCACATTTGGAAAACACTCACCCACCCATAGCCAAGAGTTCTCACCACGCTTTCATAAAGGAGAGTTTTGTCATTGATCTAAGTATTCTACCTGAACATACACATCATATGCTGGCTCACGGGCCCCTTTGAGCCTAAAAAAGGAACATTTTCTTACTTATTTCAATGCAGAGCTGAGTCTAAGACCCAATTCTAGGTGGTCCACCAAAAACAAATGGTGGTGTCAAGTAGAACAACTGGCATCTTTTGCAACATGAGCTCTCCGGGAGAGAAGCTTAAGGCAAATCACCAACTGGCATAGCATTCTAATTTCTGACACGTGTATTAATCACAATGTTTCATTTCCACATGCCCGCACCCTCACTTCACTCTTGCATACATAACTGATGCACTTAGTCCATAGTTCACATCGGTAGGTGTAATCTCCAGGGTAGATTCAGTTAGAGTTTTGACTGATCTCTAAAGTAGCTACATGCTCATGTGGCTTTCAGATTCATTCTAGGAGGAGTCTACATTTCTGCCATAAATGTGAAGATGGTTGCATTATACCACTGCTTTCCTTTTTTTTTTTTTTTTTTTTTTTTTAACGTTTCAAAGGTCTGAGGGTTATATTTTTCTTGCCATCACAGCTTTTGGGAAAGTTCCTATAATTTATCCATAGTATCTTTGAATGTAGGGTATCTTGTTTATAATTTTTCATGTTTTCAGAATCCACTTTGACTCTACGTCTTTGAATATATTCATTTGACAGTCTCCTCCTGCAATCCTGTTCTGCAGTTTGTTTGTTTTTTTTCATTCAATTCAACTGTTTTTATATCCATCTGCAAACATGGAATCATTTCCAACTACTAATATAGAAATGGCAAATCAGGCCAGGTGCAGTGGCTCATGCCTGTAATCCTAACACTTTGGGAGGCTGAAGTAGGCAGATTTCCTTAGCTCAGGAGTTCGAGACCAGCCTGGGCAACATGGTAAAACTTCACCTCTACTAAAAATACAAAAAATTAGCTGGGCATGATGGCATGCATCTGTAATCCCAGCTCCTGGGAAGACTGAGGCACGAGAATCACTTGAACCCAGGAGGCGGAGGTTACAGTGAGCTGAGATTAACTTATTCAACAGTGTTTTGAAATTGAGTACCTCCTGTTTTTCCTTCACTCTGCTAAGCCACTAGTAAACAAAAATTGTCTCCCTATCTTCATGAACTTATAGTCCAGTAGAGGTGCCAGAAAAGCAAATAAGGACAAGATTTTTAAAAACAACTACAAAATTGTAACTGCTATAAATGCTCTGAAGGAAAGGTCTGTGATGCTGGGAGGATGTATGAGAGGAGGATATGACCTGCTCAGGGAAACCTTTTCTGAGAAAGTGACACTTCTCTGGTACATGAAGGATAAATAGAGTTACTCATGTGAATGGGGAAGAGGAGATAAGATGTTTAAGGCAGAGGGAACAGCATGTACAAGCTTTGTCATAGGAGCTGAAAGTCTCCAAGACTCTGAAGAAAGTCCAGTGTGGCTAGGAGAAATACCTAATGTAGGTAACATGTTGATGGGTGCAGCAAACCACCATCTGCCATGGCACATGTATACCTATATAACAAACCTGCACGTTCTGCACATGTATCCCATAACTTAAAGTATAATAATTTTTTTAAAAAAAAGACCAGTGTGGCTGAGGTATATGGAGAAAATCAGAAGCGTGGAAGGAGATGAGTTTGGTGAAGAAAGCAGTGGCCATATTAATATTTGTCTTTGTCCTAGGAACAGTTACATTAATATCAATTATCACTGTCTTAGAGCTGCAAATGTTGATAATGTATAACCATTAGAATCATTATCTAAGCTATTGATTTTGCAATATCCAACAGCAAATTTGAATTAAAAACCCATATGGACTAAAGCAGTTACAGGTGTTACACTGGCCGTTTGCATATGATTTTTTTTGCATTTGCAATTGAAAATATTAGTTTTAAGTACCCAATAAAGTTTTTTTATTCTATATTTCCCCTACCTAATATTTTATTGTAGTGGTACCTAGCATAGTGCTTCATGCTTAGTTGATGCTCAGTAAATGCTTGCAGAATGGTGAGAAAAAGAGTGAGTCTCAGGCTGCAATGTGAAGAAATCATCAAGAGAGCCATGCTCATATGTTCATCTACAAATTCATTTATGATACGACAAAAGATAAACAGAGTGGAGCTATGAACACTGTTTCAAATTCAAGTGCATTGCTCTCTGAGTCATTACTACTACTGCAATTGACTTCTGCATTCTAAAATGATTCCTTCTCTTTTCACATTCATTGTATGGCTGTTATCTGGTTCGGGTGTTGACTGATGTAATCAGAGCAGACAGTACACCCATCTGTTTCAAAGATGTCTCTTGCCGTGGGAATGTGAGAGTGTGAAACATCAAACAGCATTGCAATAGATCCCTCACTCCTGGGTTGAAGATAATTGTTTCCTCAGAGTAGTGGGAGGCTTTATAATAACTTGGCTAAAACCTGTGAATCTAGTTAAGCTTATTTCAGTTCTGCAGGCCTTCATGGAATGGTTTCTATGTGCAAGACACTCCCTATGTGAGCCGAGAGATACAAAGATGAATGTGCTGTAACTCCAGCCCTTTAGAGGAACTCACAATTTCATGCACAAACATAACTCTAATTCAAAGCAGATGTGATACTTGCTATAGAAATTAGACACTTGGAGAGCTTTGGTAATGAATGGGAAAGAGCTCTAGTTGTAGATAAAGTTGGTGTCTTAGTCCCAATCCACTTATATTTTAACCAAATTTTTTTACTCAACGATACCCGTTGAGTCCTAATTTTTGTGTTTGGTCCTGGAAATAAAAGGATAAGACATTTCTAGCCCTGGAGGAGCTCACAGCTTTTGATGAAAATATATGAATAGATACATATTTTAGTATGATAAAATGTGGCAACTATTTATATGATATCAGAGGTATGTGTATAATTCTAAGGAAACACAGAGGGAAAAGCCTGGAGCACAGGGTGGAGCTGAGACCATTTTTCAGTGGAGCTGGTAGGAGCTGGGTCCTAAAGGATGAGTTGGCAAGGGACAGGTCAGGTCAGCGGGGAAGGATACTGAAGGCGGTGGGAAGAAAATGTGCAAGACTCAAAGAAGTAAAAGCTTGCCATGTCTGGGGAATTACTAGTCATTCTAGACTCAAGAAGTATAGTGTGTGTAAAGGAGATAGAAGGAGGAGATGCTAGACAATTTGCTGAGAGGAAAATTTTAACCTGCCTTAGGGAATTTAGACATTATCTTATAGGACACCTATAAGTCAGAGAAAATTGTAGGCAGTGGCATGATCTAATCCATATTTTAGAGGGTGCATAGAAGAGAGGAAGCTGAAGGCAGGAGACTGAGCTGTAGACAAATGCAGTGACCACATAGGAACACACTGACCACAGGTGAGGGCAGGGCAAGAAAAACAGCATCAGTGTTGCTGTCCACGTGTTTCAGTATCCCATGCAGGCATAACAGGAAACAGTATTTTGCTGTTTCTCTGTTTTTGATTTGGCTGTCATAATACATGCAAATAAAATGCAGCATATATTAGATTCCCCCACAGATTTGTTCTGTGTAGTTAAATTAGACTGAGTTAATTTTCTAAAAGAATCAGAAACAAATTAAGCTAATCATGAACACAAATAAGATTTTCAGTGCCCGTATGCAAAATGAGGATAATAATGAGACCGTCCTCATAGGGCTAGTGTGATGATTAAATGAGATGACATCTGCAGAGCACTTGACACTGTACTGGCATGTAGTTGACAAACAAGTGTTAGCTTCACATGTATACATATGTAACAAACTTGCACATTGTGCACATGTACCCCAGAACTTAAAATATATAAAAAAAAAAGTTCAAAATAAAATTAACTAATGTTAAAAAAAGAAAAAAAAAAGTGTTAGCTTTATATGAATGGGTGTCATGCGATCTGATGGTTTTAAAAATGGGAGTTTCTCTGCACAAGACCTCTCTTTGCCTGCTGCCATCCATGTAAGATGTGATTTGCTTCTCCTTGCCTTCTGCCCAAATTGTGAGTTCTCCCCAGTAATGTGGAACTGTAAGTCCAATACACCTCTTTCTTTTGTAGAAAAAAAAGTGTTAGCTATTATAATCCATTCAGAGGATAGTTAATAAGCAACTAGTCTGAACCCTCAGACACTGAGGCACAAAGTTATGAAGAGAAGTAAACCCTGCTCTCCTTAGTCTCATAGTCCTTTGGCAGAAAACACTATATAAAGAAATGATTAAAAGAATAGGGCAAGTACAAATAAAGGGTATGAGAAGGATGTTAGAGGTTCTAGAAAAGGATGTATAGAGGGACAAAGTGCAGGAGCTTTTGGGGAAAGGACCATTTTGAGCCTAATCACAGAGAATAATTGAGAAGGGCATTCCAAGTAGTTGCATAGAGCCTTCCTACTCAAAAGGATTCACCAAACTAGCAACATCAGAATCAGCAGCACCTGGGAATTTGTAATAAATGTGAAATCTCAGGGCCTGCACCAGACCTACAGAATCTGCGTTTTAGCAAAATTCCGAGACAACTTGTGTGCATATTAAAGCTGGAGGAGCAGGTACAAAGGTGAAGTGGAAATGAACTAAATAAGTACAGCAAGTACATTTATTTACTGAATCCAAATGACTCATTAACAAAAAATCAAAACCTAGCAGATGACAAATTGATGTTTTTCTTTTTTAAAAAATGTTTATTTTAGGTTCAGGGTTACATATGCAGGTTTGTTATGTAGGTAAACTTCTGTCACGAGAGTTTGTTGTACAAATTATTTCAACACCCAGATACTAAGCCTGGTACCCAATAGTTTTTTTTCTTCTAATCCTCTCCCTTCTCTCACTCTCTTACCTCAGGTAGGCCCCAGTGTCTGTTGTACTCTCTTTCTTCCATGGGTTCTCACTATTTAGCTCCCACTTATAAGTGAGAACATGTGGTACTTGGTTTTCTGTTCCTGTGTTAGTTTGCTAAGAATAATGACCTCTTGCTCCATCCATGTTCCTACAAAGGACATGATCGCATTCTTTGTGTGGCTGCGTAATATTCCATGGTGTATGTTTACCACATGTTTTTAGACAGATTCTTGCTCTGTCAACCAGGCTGGAGTGCAGTGGCATGATCTTGGCTCACTGCAATCTCCACCTCTCGAGTTCAAGTGATTCTCCTGCCCCAGCCTCCCAAGTATCTGGGATTATAGGTGTGTGCTGCCATGCCCAGCTAATTTTTGTATTTTTATTAGAAACAAGGTTTCACCATGTTGGTCAGGCTGATCTCAAACTCCTGACCTCAGGTGATCCACCCACCTTGGCCTCCCAAAGTTCTGGGATTACAGGTGTGAGCTACCACATCTGGCCATATTTACCACATTTTCTTTATCCAATCAGTCATGTAGGTTGATTCCATGTCTTTGCTATTGTGAATAGTGCTACAGTGAACTTACATGTACATCTGTCTTTATGATAGGATGATTTATATTCCTTTGGGTATATACCCAGTAATGGGATGGTTAGTTCAAGTGGTATTTCTGTTTTTAGCTGTTTGAGGAATCACCACACTGCTTTCCACAATGGTTGAACTAATTTATACTCCCTGCAACAGTGTTTAAGTGTTCCCTTTCCTCCACAACTATATTAGTCCATTTTCCCCCTGCTAATAAAGGCATATTTGAGACAGGGTGATTTGCAAAGGAAAGAGGTTTAATGGAGAACTCACAGTTGCATGTGGCTGGGGAAGCCTCACAATCATGGTGGAAGGCGAGGAGGAGCATGTTACATCTTACATGGATGGTGGCAGGCAAAGAGAGAGCTTGTGAAGAGAAACTTCCATGTTTAAAACCATCAGACCTCGTGAGACTCATTCACTATCACAAGAACAGCACAGGAAAGACCCGCCCCTGTAGTTTAATCACCTCCCACAGAGTTTCTCCCACAACATGTGGGAATTGTGGGAGTTACAATTCAAGATGAAATTTGGGTGGGCACACAGCCAAACCATATTAGCAAACTTGCCAGCATCTGCTATTTTTTGACATTCCAGGAATAACTGTTCTGACTGGTGTGAGATGGTACCACGTTGTGGTTTTGATTTGCGGAGAAATTGGAATTTCTCCCTTCCATGATTAAATTATTGAACTTTACACTTAAATGAACTTATATGCCTAAATAACCAGTGGATCAAATAAGAAATTACAAGGAAATTAGAAAATAATTTGAGATGACTGAAAATGAAACACAGTCTATCAACTGATGGGATGCAGCTAAAGCAGCTATTAGAGGCAAATTTATAGTTATAAATGCCTACATCAAAAGAGAAGAAAGATCTCAAGTCAATAGCCTTACTTTCCACATTAAGACACTGGGGAAAAAAGGGCCAACTAAACCTAGAGCAGGCAGAAGGAAGGAAATAATAAAGATTAGAGCAGAAATTAATGAACTAGGGAATAGGAAATACAAAAGAAATCAATGAAACTAAAAGTTGGTTCTTTTAAAAGATCAACAAAATCAACAAACCTTTAACTAGACCAGAAGAATGAGAAGACTCATTACTAAAATCAGGAATGCTTAACAACATGCAGAGAACATAGTGGACACTCAATAAAAATGAAAAATTATAAGTAGAGGTGTCATGAAAATACTATATGATTATTCTCAAAATATTAAAGTTTTAAAATCTGTTAGATGAATATGAAATAATTTGAAGTGAATGAAAGTAAACTGTGGAACAGAATTGCTGGAGAAGAATTTCCAATGAATATATTCAACAAAGCAGATGCATGCACATAGATCAGTAGGCTTACTATTGTTAAAATGGCAATACTTCCCAAATTGATCTTGGATTCAACAAAATCTTGATTTAAAAACCCAGATGGATTTTTTTTTACAGAAATTGGCAAACTCATCCAAATATTCATATAGAAATGAAGGAGACGCAGAAGAGTCAAAAAATCTTGAAAAAGAAGAACAAAACTATAGAACTTACATTTTTCAACTTCAAAACTTACTACAAAGCTATAGTAATCAAGACAGTGTGATACTTGCTGAGGATAGACATAGATCAATAGAATAGAATTGAGAGTTCAGAAATAAACCTTTACATTTATGGTTCATTGATTTTTGACAAAGGAACCAAAACAACTCAATGAGCAAAGAGTAGTCTTTTCAAGAAACAGTTAAATTGAGCTTGTGGAAGTAAAGAGTAGAATAGTGGTTATTAGAGGCTAAGAAGGTATGGAGAGGGAGGAGGCTAAGGAGAGGTTGGTTAATGGATATAAAATGACAGCTAGACAGAAGGAATAAGTTCTAGTGTTCTGTAGCACTGTTAGGTGAACATGGTTAATGATAATTTAGTTTATATTTTCTTTTTTTATTTGTTCATTTGTGGTTTTTTACTTTTTTTTTTTCTTTATTATACTTTAAGTTCTGGGATACATGTGCTGAACATTCAGGTTTGTTACATAGGTATACATGTGCCATGGTGATTTGCTACACCCATCAACCCGTCATCTAGGTTTTAAGCCCCGCATGCATTAGGAATTTCTCCTAATGCTATCCCTCTCCTTGCCCCCTACCCCTTGGCATGCCCAGGTGTCTGATGTTTCCCTCCCCGTGTCCATGTGTTATCATTGTTCAGCTCCCACTTATGAGTGAGAACACGTGGTGTTTGGTTTTCTGTTCCTGTGTTACTTTGCTGAGAATCATGGTTTCCAGCTCCATCTGTATCCCTGCAAAGGCCATGAACTCTTCCTTTTTATGGCTGTATAGTATCCCATGGTGTATTTTTGCCACATTTTCTTTATCCAGTCTGTCACTGAAGGGCATTTGAGTTGGTTCCAAGTGTTTGCTATCCTAAATAGTACTGCAATAAATATATGTGTGCATATATCTTTATAGTAGAATGATTTATAATCCCTTGGGTATATACCCAGTAATTGGATTGCTTGGTCAAATGGTATTTCTGGTCCTAGATCCTTAAGGAATCGCCACACTGTCTTCCACAATGGATAAACTAATTTACACTCCCAGCAACAGTGTAAAAGCATTCCTATTTCTTCACATCCTCTCCAGTATCTGTTGTTTTCCTGACTTTGTAATGATCACCATTCTAACTGGTATGAGATGGTATCTCCTTGTGGTTTTGATTTGCATTTATCTAATGACCAGTGATGATGAGCTTTTTTTATGTGTTTGTTGGCCACATAAATGTCTTCTCTGGAGAATTGTCTGTTCATATCCTTGGCCCATTTCTTTGATAGGGTTGTTTGTTTTTTTCTTGTAAATTTGTTTAAATTCCTTGTGAATTCTGGATATTAGCCCTTTGTCAGATGGATAGATTGCAATACTTTTCTCCCATTCTGTAGGTTGCCTGTTCACTCTGATGATAGTTTCTTTTGCTGTGCACAAGCTCTTTAGTTTAATTAGATTTCATTTGTTGATTTTGGCTTTCATTGCCATTGCTTTTGTTGTTTTAGTCACGAAGTCTTTGCCCATGCCTCTGTCCTGAATGGTATTGCCTAGGTTTTTTTCTAGGGTTTTAGGTCTTACATTATGTCTTTAATCCATCTTGAGTTAATTTTTGTATAAGGTGTAACGAAGGGATCCAGTTTCAGCTTTCTTCATATGGCTGGCCAGTTTTCGCAACGCCATTTATCAAATAGAGAATCCTTTCCCCATTACTTGTTTTTGTCGGGTTTGTCAAAGATCAGATGGTTGTAGCTGTGTGGTGTTATTTCTGAGGTCTCTATTCTGTTCCATCGGTCTATATATTTGTTTTGGTACCAGTACTATGCTGTTTTGGTTTCTGTAGCCTTGTAGTATAGTTTGAAGTCAGGTAGAATGATGCCTCCAGCTTTATTCTTTTTGCTTAGGATTTTCTTGGCTATACAGTGTTATTTTTGGTTCCATATGAAATTTAAAGTTTTTTTCTAATTCTGTGAAGAAAGCCAATGGTAGCTTGATGGGAATAGCATTGAATCTGTATATTACTTTGGGCAGTATGGCCATTTTCATAATATTCATTCTTCCTATCCATGAGCATGGAATATTTTTCCATTTATTTGTGTCCTCTCTTATTTTCTTGAGTAGTGATTCGTAGTTCTCCTGGAAGAAGTCCTTCATGTACCTTGTCAGTTGTATTCCTAGGTACTTTATTCTCTTTGTAACAATTGTAAATGGGAGTTCACTCATGATTTGGCTCTCTGTCTATTATTGGTGTATAGTAATGCTTGTGATTTTTGCACATTGATTTTGTATCCTGAGACTTGGCTGAAGTTGCTCATCAGCTTAAGGAGTTTTGGGGCTGAGATGATGGGGTTTTCTAAATATACAATCACGTCATCTGCAAACAGAGACAATTTGACTTCCTATCTTCCTATTTGAATACTCTTTATTTCTTTCACTTGTCTGATTGCCCTGGCCAGAACTTCCAATACTGTGTTGAATAGGAGTGGTAAGAGAGGGCATCCTTGTCTTGTGCTGGTTTTCAAAGGGAATGCTTCCAGCTTTTGCCCATTTGGTATGATATTAGTTATGGGTTTGTCATGAATACCTCTTGTTGTTTTGAGATACGCTCCATCAATACCTAGTTTATTGAGAGTGTTTAGCATGAAGGGGTGTTGAATTTTATCAAAGGCCTTTTCTGCATCTATTGAAATAATCATTTGGTTTTTGTCATTGGTTCTGTTTATGTGATGGATTACATTTATTAACTTGCATATGTTGAACCAGCCTTGCATCCCAGGGATGAAGCCAACTTGATTTTTGGTGGATAAGCTTTTTGATGTGCTGCTGGATTCCTTTAGCTAGTATTTTATTGAGGATTTTTGCACTGATGTTCATCAGGGATATTGGCCTGAAATGTTCTTTTTTTGTTGTGTCTCTGCCAGGCTTTGGTATCAGGATGATGCTGGCCTCATAAAAAGAGTTAGGGTGGAGTCTCTCTTTTTCGGTCATTTGGAATAGTTTCAGAAGGAATGGTGCCAGATCTTCTTTGTACCTCTGGTAGAATTCGGCTGTGAATCCGTCTGGTCCTGGGCTTTTTTTTGTTTGGTAGGCTATTAATCACTGCCTCAATTTCAGAACTTGTTATTGGTCTATTCAGGGATTTGACTTCTTGCTGGTTTAGTCTTGGGAGGGTGCATGTGTCCAGGAATTTATCCATTTCTTCTGGATTTTCTAGTTTATTTGCGTAGAGGTGTTTATAGTATTCTCTGGTAGCTTGCATTTCTGTGGGATAAGTGGTGATATCTCCTTCATCATCTTTCTATTTTGTCTATTTGATTCTTCTCTCTTTTCTTCTTTATTAGTCTGGCTAGTGGTCTATTTTGTTGATCTCTTCAAAAAACCAGCTCCTGGATTCATTGATTTTTTGAAGGTTTTTTAGTGTCTCTATCTCCCTCAGTTCTGCTCTGATCTTAGTTATTTCTTGTCTTCTGTTAGATTTTGAATTTGTTTGCTTTGCTTCTCTAGTTCTTTTCATCATCACGTTAGAGTGTCGATTTTAGATCTTTCCTGCTTTCTAATGTGGGCATTGAGTGCTGCAAATTTCCCTCTACACACTGCTTTAGCTGTGTCCCAGAGATTCTGGTACGTGTGTCTTTGTTCTCATTGGATTCAAAGAACTTATTTATTTCTGCCTTAATTTGGTTATTTACCCAGTAGTCATTCAGGAGCAGATTTTTCAGTTTCCACATAGTTGTGCAGTTTTGAGTGAGTTTCTTAATCCTGAGTTGTAATTTGATTGCACTGTGGTCTGAGAGACTGTTATCATTTCTGTTCTTTTGCATTTGCTGAGGAGTGTTTTACTCCCAGTTATGTGGTCAATTTTAGAATAAGTGTGATGCGTTGAAAAGAATATATATTCTGTCGATTTGGGGTGAAGAGTTCTGTAGATGTCTATTAGGTTTGCTTTGTCCAGAGCTGAGTTCAAGTCCTGAATATCCTTGGTAATTTTGTGTCCCGTTGATCTAATATTGACAGTGGGGTGTTAAAGTCTCCCACTATTATTGTGTGGGGAGTCTAAGTCCTTTGTAGGTCTGTAAGAACTTTCTTTATGAATCTGGGTGCTCCTGTATTGGATGCATATATATTTAGGATAGTTAGCTTTTCTTCTTGCATTGATCCCTTTACAATTATGTCATGATCTTCTTTGTCTTTTTTGATCTTTGTTGGTTTAAAGTCTGTTTTATCAGAGACTAGGATTGCAACCCCTGCTTTTTTTTTTTTTTCATTCTTCATTTGCTTGGTAAATATTCCTATATCCCTTTATTTTGAGCCTATTTGTGTCTTTGCACATGAGATGTGTCTCCTGAATACACCACACTGATGGGTCTTGACTCTGTATCCAATTTGCCATGCTGTGTCTTTTCACTGGGGGCATTAAGGCCATTTACATTTAAGGATAATATTGTTATGTGTGAATTTGATCCTGTCATCATGATGCTGGCTGGTTATTTTGCACATTAGTTGATGTAGTTTCTTCATGGTGTCATCGGTCTTTATCTTTTGGTATGTTTTTGCAGCAGCTGGTACCAGTTTTTCCTTTCCATATTTAGTGCTTCCTTCAGGAGCTCTTGTAAGGCAGGTGACAAAATCTCTCAGCATTTACTTGTCTGTTAGGGATTTTATTTCTCCTTTGCTTATGAAGCTTAGTTTGGCTGGATATGAAATTCCAGGTTGAAAATTCTTTCCTTAAAAATGTTGAATGTTGGTCCCCCATTCTCTTCTGCATTGTAGGATTTCTACAGAAAGATCACTGTTAGTCTGATGGGCTTCTCTTTGTAGGTAACCTGACCTTTCTGGCTGACCTTAACATTTTTTCCTTCATTTCAACCTTGGTGAATCTGACAATTATGTGTCTTGGGGTTGGTCTTCTCGAGGAGTGTCTTTATGGTGGTCTCTGTATTTCCTGAATTTGAATGTTGGCCTGTCTTGCTAGGCTGGGGAAGTTCTCCTGAATGGCATCCTGAAGTGTGTTTTCCAACTTGGTTCCATTCGCTTTGTCACTTTCGGCTACACTAATCAATCGTAGGTTCGGTCTCTTCACATAATCCCATATTTCTTGGAGGCTTTGTTTGTTCCTTTTCATTCTTTTTTCTCTAATCTTGTCTTCATGCTTTATTTCATTAAGTTAATCTTCAATCTCTGATATCCTTTCTTCTGCTTGATCTGTTCAGCTATTGATACTTGTGTATGCTTCACGAAGTTCTCGTGCTGTGTTTTTCAGCTCCATCAGGTCATTTATGTTCTCTAAACCTAGCAATTCTTGTAACCTTTTTTCAAGGTTCTTAGCTTCCTTGCATTGGGTTAGAACATGCTCTTTTAGCTCAGAGGAGTTTGTTGTTACCCACCTTCTGCAGTCTACTTCTGTCAATTTGTCAAACTCATTCTCCATCCAGTTTCGTTCCCTTGCTGGGAAGGAGTTGTGATCCTTTGGAGGAGAAGAGGTGTTCTGGTTTTTGGAATTTTCAGCCTTTTTGTGCTGGTTTTTCCTCATCTGCATGGATTTATCTATCTTTGATCTTTGATGCTAATGACATTTGGATGGGGTTTTTGCATGGGCGTCCTTTTTGTTGACGTTAATGTTATTGCTTTCTGTTTGTTAGTTTTCATTCTAACGGTCAGGCCCCTCTGCTGATCTGCTGGAGTTTGCTGGAGGCCCGCTCCAAACCCTGTTTGCCTGGGTATCACCAGCGGAGCCTGAAGAACAGCAAAGATTGCTGCCTGCTCCTTCCTCTGGAGACTTCATCTTCAGAGAGGCACCCGCCAGATGCCAGCCAGAGCTCTCCCATATGAGGTGTCTGTTGACCCCTGCTGGGAGGTGTCTCCCAGTCAGGAGGCATGGGTGTCAGGTACCCACTTGAGGAGGCAGAGTGTTCCTTAGCAGAGCTCGAGTGCTGTGTTGGGAGATCTGCTACTGTCCTCAGAGCCAGCAGGCAGGAATGTTTAAGTCTGCTGAAGCTGTGCCCACAGCCACCCCTTCCCGAAAGTGCTCTGTCACAGGGAGATGTGAGTTTTATCTATAAGCCCCTGACTGGGGCTGCTGCCTTTCTTTCAGAGATACCCTGCCCAGAGAGGAGGAATCTAGAGAGGCAGTCTGGTTACAGCTGCTTTGCCAAGCTGTGGTGAGTTCCACCCAGTCTGAACTTCCTGGTGGCTTTGTTTACACTGTGAGGGGAAAACTACCTACTCAAGCCTCAGTAATGGCAGGCATACCTCCCTGCACCAAGCTCCAGCATCCCAGGTTGACTTCAGACTGCTGTGCTGGCAGTGAGAATTTCAAGCCAGTGGATCTTAGCTTGCTGGGCTCCATGGGGGTGGGACCCACTGAGCAGGACCACTTGGCTTCCTGGCTTCAGCTCCCTTTCCAGGGGAGTGAACAGTTCTTTTTCACTTGGGTTCAAGCACCACTGAGGTACGGAAAAAAAATCTCCTGCAGCTAGCTCCGTGTTTGCCCAGTCGCCCAGTTTTGTGCTTGAAACTCAAGGTCCTGGTTGTGTAGACACCCGAGGGAATCTCCTGGTCTGTGGGTTGCAAAAACCATGGGAAAAGCATAGTATCTGGGCCAGATAGCACTGTCCCTCACAGCACAGTCCCTCATGGCTTCCCTTGGCTAGGGGAGAATGTTCCCAAGCCCCCTTCACTTCTCGGGTGAGGCAACACCCCACCCAGCTTCTGCTTGCCCTCCATGGGCTACACCCACTGACTAACAAGTCTGAATGAGATGAACAGTGTACCTCAGTTGGAAATGCAGAAATCACCCATCTTCTGTATTGGTCTTCCTGGGAGCTGCAGACTGCAGCTGTTTCTATTTGGCCATCTTGCCAGATCCCTGTCAGTCTAATGTATATTTTCAAAATGGTAGAAGAGAGGATTTTGAACATTCATGACATAAAGAAATGATAAGTGTTTGAAATAATGGATATGCTAACTACCCAGATTTGATTATTACATATTGTATACATGTATGGAAATATCATGCTATATCCCATGAACATGTACAATTATTACATGTCAACTAGAAATAAAAGAAAAAAATATTTGAACAAATTGAAAAGGCAATCATGTAACTGCATTGTAAGGGAAATGCTAAAGTGTTGATTTCTTAATTTATGGATCTTAAATTTTTAATTAACCTTTTAAAATAAGAAAGGATGCTAGAACTATTGGTTATCCACTTACAAAAGAACAGAGTTGGACCCCATCCTCATGGCATAAACAAAAGATGAACTCAAGATATATCACAGGCCAAAATATAAGAGCTAAATCTGTAACTGTTAGCAGAAAACATAGGGTAAATCTTCATGACCTTGGATCAGGCTATGATTTTTTTCCTATGCCGTCAAAAGCCTAATTGAGGCCGGGCGCAGTGGCTCAAGCCTGTAATCCCAGCACTTTGGGAGGCCGAGACGGGCGGATCACGAGGTCAGGAGATCGAGACCATCCTGGCTAACACGGTGAAACCCCATCTCTACTAAAAAATACAAAAAACTAGCCGGGCGCGGTGGTGGGCGCCTGTAGTCCCAACTACTCGGGAGGCTGAGGCAGGAGAATAGCGTGAACCCGGGAAGCGGAGCTTGCAGTGAGCTGAGATCTGGCCACTGCACTCCAGCCTGGGCGGCAGAGCGAGACTCCGTCTCAAAAAAAAAGAAAAAAAAAGCCTAATTGACCCCAAAATCGTAAAGTCCAGATAAACTGGACTTTACTAAAATAAAAAAATTGTGTCTTAAAGAACACCATTAAGAAACTAAAAAGACAACCCAGAGAATGAAAGAATGTATTTGTAAATCTTTTGTTTATAAAATACAAATATGATGTATAATATATATGTATGATAGGGACTTATCCAGAATATATAAAGAATGCTTACAACTCCACAATAAAAATACCAATTACCCAGTCAAAAAATTGACAAAGGATTTTAACAGACATTTTCCAAAAAAATATGTGCAAATGGTCAATAATCACATGAAGAGATGCTCCACATCCTTAACCATTAGGAAAATACAAGCCAAAACCATAATAAGATACTACTTTGCCCCCTGCCAAAATACTTAAATTAATAAGCATATATAACAAGCATTTGTGAGGATGTAGAGAAATTGAAGCCTCCATGCATTGCTGGAGGTAATGTAAAACAGTGCAACCACTTAGAAAAACAATTTGGCAGTGCCAAACATGTTACAGATGAGTTACCACATGATCCAGCAATTCCACTCCTAGATATATACCCAAGAGAATTGGAAACATGCATCCATACAGATACCCATGGATATTCATAGCAGCAGCATTCATCACAGCCAAAAAGTGGAAGCAACCCAAATGCTTATCAACTTATGAATGGATAAACAAAATGTGATATATTCATACAATGAAATATTATTCAACAACATAATGAATGAAGTACTGTTCATCACGATCACTGATACCTCATGATCAGTATCATTGATACAACATCGTGGATTAACAACATCCAAAAGAACATTTCAACGAATGATGTAAAGAAGCCAGTCACGAAGAAAAAATCATGATTCCATTTATCTAGAATGTTCAGAATTGACAAATCTTGGAGAAAAAAAGAGTAGATTCATGGTTACCTAGGTCTAGGAGAAACTGAGGGAAAATGGGAAATTCCACCATTAGTGGAATTTAGGATTTCTTTTTGGGTGAGAGAAATATTCTAAGATTAATTGTGGTGATGGTTTGTATAAGTGTAAATATACTAAAAATTATTGAATTGCATAATTTAAATGATCAAATTGTATGATATATGATCTTAATAAAGCTGCTTTAAAAAAAAAACCTATATGTATATGGGTCTTAGTCTTATGTCTGTGAACCTCTTGTCTAGAGCTAACCACCCAATATAGTACCTCCTAGCTACATGTGGCTCTTTAAATGTAAATTAAATTAACAATTCAGTGCCTCATTTGCATCTGCCATATTTCAAATGTTCAATAGCCACATGTATTTCATGGCTACCATACTGGACAGTGTGGATATGAACATTTCATCACAGAAAAGTTCTCTTAGCAAAAGCCTAGAATATACATGGTGAAGTGTTCACTGGATCCACGAAAACCTGGAAGTGAATCTGAAACCTTGAACATATTTGCATTTTTGGGGGGCAGAGGTATATAGCTTTCATAAGATTCTCAAAGGAGTTAAGTGCCAGTGTGAACACAGCATTTTCTATAACCACTAACCTGAACTATTAAAAAAAATCAAAGTAATGTCCCACTAATCCTGTACCAAACTAAAATTTTACTTTATTTGAGGGTCTGATTTTACTACCTATTAAAGAATTTAAAAATCTGGAGGAGTGATTTTTGTTAGCATTGTGCCGCTTTTACCTGAAAAACAAAAAGAATTCATAGAAATCTCATTAAATTATTTCTCCCTTAATTAAATCAGAACACACAAATGAGTATTACCCAGAGCAGTAATTATTATGCAATAACCAACACTTGTGAGGCTCAGAAGGACGTTGACCCACAAAGGAAAGTGAAAGCAAATGTCACACTGAATTTGAATTGACATGAAAATGGGCATATTGATGAATGATAATGATGAGAACAGGCACAGTGGTGGAGAGGCTGGAACAATACAGAAAGTACAGGAAAATCTGAAGGATCGCTCATGGCATTCACAAGGTATAAGTGCTGCAGCACAGTCCTTTGAAGCTCTGACCTCAGAATGAAGGTAAATTCCGGGGGGAGTCCCTGAGAGAAAGGTCATCACAAATCGCACACTGTGGAGATACAAAGACTTAGTATCTGAAACTCTTTAATTTCATCTGGCCTAGTATGCTATCACCAGCTTGGCGGAAAAAAAAAAAAAAAAAAAAAAATTTGAAATCCGCCACCACAGCTGTCCCTTACCACTGTTTGTTTCTAAAATATCAACACCTGGCACCCCACAGTTGTGCTCTCAAAACCAGGAATTATTGCTTTGACTAAAAGGAGCAAGCATGGAAACAGCAAGCACGTGTGACTGTGGCTGACAAATGGCTTGTGTCAAATTCTTGGGAGATAAATATGCGACCCCCTCCCACGGAGGCTGCACAGATGGATCTTCTTGTAAATCCAATCTCCAGTCAAAGCCACTCTTTGCTTAGGTCACAAGAACTCTAGCTTTTACCTCTCAATGATGAGAAGCCGACATTAAGGACAACGACCCCCCGACCCCTGCCCCACTAAATCATACCACTGGGAAGATCCCAGATCATGAGGTCAAATGCAAAATCATGGGACATGCTGGTGCCTCATGGTCCAGACGTCAGATGTCATACACACACAGTAGCCTCAGTCATTCCTGACAGTGCCATTTCAAAGGGGGAAAATGTTGTTTTTTCCTCCTTTTGGCATAATATTCAGTTAATATTTCAACATTTACAAGAAACCACAATCTGCTTTCTTTTTCTTTAGGATTCACCTTGAATTTGTTAATATGACAGAGTAGTTAAAAGCTTGAATCTTAAGTGGTAGGCCTAGCTGTGACTTCTAGCTCTACTGCTCCTTAGCTGTATGACCTTGGGCACAGTACTCTCTCACTCTGAGCTTTAGTTTCCTTATCAGGAAAATAGCAAGAGTAATAGTATCTGTTTTGAAGGACGGTGAGAAGTAAATAATATGATTTGCGTATAGTTCACAACAGTGCCTGTTGTTGAGCCAATGTCAGAGCTCAAGAGTTGGTGGGTATTGTCAAACCTCAAAGTGGTGTTGATGGCTTTTCATATATTATCTCATTTCATCTTAATCATGTTAACTGATGAAATCAGAAAAAAATTAATGATTGGGAAAAAAATATGTTCTGAAATTTTTTTGAAAGAAAAACCCCGTTGCTATAGGAAAACATATCTTAGTATTTCTTATACCTTTGTAATTTTGTGTGTGTAAGTTTCTGTGATATTTGAAAGAAGTACCTTTTCCCATCAATAATGTTCTCTCATCCTGTCTGATGAATTTAGCTCCAGGTAAAATTGATCAGGGCAGTTTGATATTTAGCCTTTCACTGAATGAACAGACCATTTTGCTCAGCACAAGGCCACTGACTATAGGGCTAGGAGGTGATGTCATTAAGTTGCAAAAGGGATGAACCCCAGAATAAGCAGAAACAGAGCAGGAGTTGCTTTAGGAGACTTGTGGTTTGGGGGGCCTTTGGAAGTCAGAGAAGTATATGATGAGGAAATAAGATGAAAAGATAGGCCAGGGCACAGTGGCTCACACCTGTAATCCCAGCAATTTGGGAGGCAGAGGCGGGTGGATCTCTTCAGGTCAGGAGTTTGAGACCAGCTTGGCCAACATGGTAAAACCCCGTCTCTACTAAAAATCCCCAAAATTAGTCAGGCCTGGTAGCAGGCACCTGTAATCCCAGCTACTGGGGAGGTTGAGGCAGGAGAATTGCTTGAACCTGGGAGGTGGAGGTTGCAGTGAGCCAAGATCATGCCACTGTACTCCAGCCTGGGCAACAAGAGCAAAATTCTGTCCCAGAAAAGAAAAAAAGAAAAGAAAAGATAAATACTATTCAGGATTCAAACTGTTTATTTCAAATGACAGTTGTATTTTTTTATTTCTTCCTCTTTGGTGATATATCTGAACTTGAAACTATAAAGTTTGAATAGTTGCCAACAAAATAACCCAATAAGCTTTATGATTCATTTTGCTTCATTTCCTTTGAAGATCAAAATTAATCTGAAACTCACTTATAAATAGCTAAAAATTAAATGATACTAATTGTTCACCTTCTTGGGATTGATCCATAACTAGGTTCCAGTCAGGTAACAGAAGAGCTATTTGATAATCCTGACCTTTGGAGTTCTCCTCTTAAATATAAGATGATTACAGGCATGAGAAACAGCCTGGGTCCTTCATAACATGCTCACCGTAAGATTTCTACTTCAAGAAGTCTATTTGGAACTCAACTCTGTTTATTAATCTGTATGAGGAAAATGTCTTCATTTTCAAAAGAAAAGAGGCCTCAAGATGCATCTACTCAATTCCTCAGTAATTTCTAAGGCACATTTTTTTCCATTTGGAACCTTATGACTTATGAGAGGAACACTCAAAGACCCTCTCTACTCCATCTTACACATGTAAAATAATAACCCAAGGTCACATAGACTTTCTGTCATTGAGCTGGATCTAGCAGTTAGGTCTTCTGATTCTTGGTTCAGTATTCCATTCAGTTAATGAAATAAATGCAGAAAGAGTTTGGGGGACGTTTTTAGTGTATTTTCTTTATGGAATAATACAGTCACATTGACTTTCATCAGCAGGCTTATTTAAATCCTACCTAGTTGTTCCCCTTTATTACCAACAATGCTTCTATAAAGTGACTTGAGGTACATGTAATTAAATGTTAACTGGAACATAGAATAACTGAATATGTGATTGTGGTGTACCAGGTAGGGTTACATGGTTACAAGGAACAAAACCTGGACAACTGAAGCCAAAAATGAATGTGTTGAAGGACTTGAGGGATCACACGGAATCAAAGCAACACTTCAAGAACAAGATCCTGAAGGGCAGAAAGCAGGGTAGTACTGGGGTCTCGTTATCCAGGTAGCAGAATTGAATCAAGCTTCTCCAACTCAGTGCAATTGGCCCTTCATATCTGTAGATTCAGCATCTACAGATTCAACCAACTACAGATTGAAAATGTTCAGGAAAAGCTAATAAAAATAATACAACAATTTAAAAAAGATAATACAGCATAACAACTGTTACATAGCATTTACATTGTATTATGTATTGTAAGTAATCTAGAAATGATTTAATGTATACAGGAGGATGTAGGTAGGTTATATGCAACTATTATGCCATTTTATAGCAGAGACTTGAGCATCTGTGGATTCTTGTACCTGCTGGGGTGGATGCCAAGGATGAATGTATGAAGTTTTCATTGATGTTGAAGTTTTTTTTGTCCATGTATGACTCTGCTCAAAATTTGAATTTCCAGGAGGATGACTCTGAATGGCAGAACTCAGGGCACTTACCTATCCTCTGACATTAAAGCAAGGCTGTGCATGTTAGGGAAATGGGAGATTAGGTACTTTGAAAAGTTCAGGATGAAGTTACCAACGGAAGGGTGAGAGGATGCTGGACAGCGAAAATCACTTCCATCACTCTTGGCTTCCCTTTAGGGTGGTAATACAGTCCTCTTTGACAAAATCTCTCAAAGTCCAAGCATCTTTAACTCAAGCACATCTTTTAGAAGATGTGACATAAGGACAGGGACAACTTTCTATGTTTCTTTAATGTTCTCCCCCCATCATCCTCTCTCCTCTCTTGCGCCACAACCAGGACTTAATAGGCACTTGTTATTAGATTGACATGGACTGAACCACTCAACTAAAGTCATTTGCCTATTGAACCATTGCTCATGGAATGAGACTATTCCATGAGGTTTATAGTCTTATGGACTATTAGAGCCAGGAGAGCTACTTCATAGACAGTTGAAGTAAATATCATGGAATCTGCAGTGTCATGGTTGTACATCATTTAGTTTATTTGTATCATCAATATCAATGCTAGGAGGACTCAAAAGCACATGTGCCAAGGCCAGATTACCCAAAGTTGAGTACATTGTGCCATTAACCACCTACGTAATTTTAGACAAGTTATTTAAACTCTGTATGTCTCAGATTCCTCATCTGTAAAAATGGAGTTAATAAGCACCTATTTTATATTTTGTTGAGGAGTAGACAACTTAATATATGAAGAATACTTAGAGTACCCAGTTGATGACAACTTAGTTGCTGTCATTATCATCATTATCAACATCATCATGGAAACTTTCAGACATTTTAGTTGACATTTGAGTCAGGATGGGTTGCATTTTTCTAGTTTCTGTGCCCTTTTTGGGATGTGGCATAAGATGGGTTCTAACAACAAGATAATGTTTAATAAGCTAACTGCATTTGCA
This sequence comes from Mandrillus leucophaeus, assembly GCF_000951045.1. Lineage (NCBI taxonomy): Eukaryota > Metazoa > Chordata > Mammalia > Primates > Cercopithecidae > Mandrillus > Mandrillus leucophaeus. The sequence goes on along the minus strand of NW_012102144.1, from coordinate 3,933,647 downwards.
ACTTGTGCTAAAGGTTTACTTTTTCCTCTTAAGCTCTTCCTTAAAAATTGCCTTGACAATTTTTACTTTCTTTGTAAATACAAAACTTATAAGCAGAATCAGCGAAATTCATGGAAGATCTGCATTTATTTCTTTCTAAGGGTTTGGATCTGCATTTACAATGGCTACACATTTAATCAGTGAATTGTGTTGTGATTATTCACTGCCCATTAATCAGCTTGCCCCCTTAAAAGGTGACAAATGGTGGTTCCTTTTAAGTTTCAAAGAGGCCAGTTTAATCTGGGCCTTCTGTTGCTTTGTTAGGGAAATCAAACTCCCAGAATTGTTCTTCGGCTTTCCCTTGTTGCTCAGAGGTCATGGGAAAGTCGATGTGAGAACCGCAGCGTGATTCATCATTGCCTGACGAAATAGCGTGACGCCTAGAAACCGCATTCTAACCAGTGGCACTCACATTCTCTGTCTGTTAAATCATCTACTAGAAAGCAAATGCAGTGGTGACTCTGAGCACGATAGGTAATATGTGGTCACTCCTGGTGTTAAAGCTGTTTCCAACTAGAGTGATGTAAGTGACAGAAGATAATTGGGTTTTTCAACCCCAGTTTGTGTCTGCCTCTGTGAAGAACATTTTTAGAACCTTCCTTCTTTCCTTGAGTCTTTACTTTTTATGCATTTGCAATAAAGGTGATAAAATAACTGCATAAATAAAACTTCGCAGTCCATGTCAAAGAACATCCTACTCCGAGAAAAAGTATTTAAATATGGCCCTGTGAGCAGCTGTCTACGTCTTGTGGATTTTTATGCTCAGGATGTTCTACACAGTGAATTTCATTACACAGTGAATGTTCTCATTTTGTAGAAATTAAGAGTATTGTCTGTTGGAGACCAACTTCAGTCTCTTGATTAGTGGTCAGCTTGGTGACTTCTATTTCCTCTCCTTTTTCTGGCAGAGAGCCTTCCTTGATCTCAGAGAGGGAAGAAACTTTCATCTTAGAGGCAGAAATGTATCTGGAAAATGCATCCAGTTATGACAGCTACATGCTTACATGCCTTCAGTGTCCAACCCCTTTCTGCTCAAAACTACATACCTTTCTTTTTTCTCCTTTCTTTCCATTCTCTCCTTCCGTCTCCTGCCTCTCCTTCCCTCTCCTTCCTCCCCCTC
>NW_012102144.1:3923697-3932438 GCF_000951045.1 Mandrillus leucophaeus | reverse complement strand
CCCTCCCTCCCTCCCTTCCTTCCTTCCTTCCTTCCTTCCTTCCTTCCTTCCTTCCTTTCTTCCTTCCTTCCTTTTCTCAGCATCTTGCTCTATCACCCAGGCTGCAGTACAGTGGCATGATCACAGCTCATGATGACCTCGACCTCCCCAGGCTCAGGTGATCCTCCCAACTCAGCCTCCCGAGTAGCTGAGACCACAGGCGTGTGCCACCATGCCTGGCTAATTTTTTGTATTTTTTGTAGAGATGGGGTTTTGTCATTTGCCTAGGCTGGCCTCAAACTCCTGGGCCCAAGCAATCCACCCGCATCAGCCTCCCAAAGTACTGGGATTACAGGTATGAGCCACCATGCCCGGACCTTCCTTCCTTTTGTTTCTTCCTTTCTTCCTTCCCTCTCTGTTTCCTTCCTTTTTCCTTCCTTACACATATTAAGCATTTACTTTCAACTCCTATGTGTCATCTCTGTACTAAGCCCCTCAGAAAGAGACTAAGACAAGGTCCTGTCCCCTGCCTTCATTTTGCCCAGAGACAACTGGGGAAACAGACAAGTAAACTAACATGAAAAGGTTAGAGCCTCACTATTCCAAGTGTGATTCCCTGGAAACTTGTTAGAAATACAGAATCCCAGCCCCAACCCAGACCTACTAAGTGAGAGTCCACGTATTTGCAAGTTCCCCAGGTGATCTTGTTAGATGTATGTGCAAAGTGCTGTACTGTGAAAGTCTAGGGGCCAGAGAGCCAAGTGAGGGCACAGGCTGTGAAACCATCTTAACTCTGTGAGTTCCATGTCGTCCCACGCACAATCCCATAGTAACCCTGCGGTCCAGTTAGTACTGTGTCCTCAGGACCATGCAGCTGTACTGTGCCAAGAGTGTGGGGGAAAAGTAGGCCAAACTCTGCAGACTGCAGGCCACAACTCCAGGGGGTGTGACTCACACCCCCTTATATGCAACACCATTAGGTATCCCTAAGGCAAAGAATAAGCCTTTTGCTCTTCTACTCACCCACAGTCCCTACAGAGGAAAGGGAAAAACTTAGGTCAAAGGTCAAAGCCCCTGAATAGCAGATTAAGTGAGGTTGATCTGGTTATATGTATTTCTCTAGTAAGTTTTCTGTTTTCACCCTCCTACTTCTAATACTTCTTTGAAAATCTGATGAAAGTTATGTGTCTTTTTCCCAAACACAGAGGGAAGATACATGAATTTATACATCCTTTAAGACACTTAAAGGACCCCTCAAACCCAATTCAGGACCCCCTTAGGTTCACCTTTCCCCAGGAGGTTAAGAACCACTGACTTGCAGAAACGTTTGATGGATTTATAATAGCTACATTTTCTATAGCATATTGAAAGCTTTTACGCCATGCCAGAAATTATACTGAGCAATTTCCAAACATTTTATTGTTTAATGCTTGCAGCAGTACTGTCTGGTAGGCCTTTATGAACATCATTTTATAGATGAGGAAACTGAAGGACAGAGAGGTTTTCAAATCGTCCAAGGTCATACCCTACAAAAAGACAGAAGTGGAAATCAAACAGCAATCTATTAGACTGCAGCACGCATGCAACTTCATCACACAACTGTCTCCTCAGGATGAAATACTACCTTTGGAAAAAAAAAAAAAAAGGCAACAAATACATGTAATGTCATTGAGCTGCATACTCAAAAAATGGCTAGAATAATACATTTTATGTTATATAAATAAGGCAACAACCAAGAATATATGCCTCGCAGAGCATGATGCTTGGAAATGTTCAATGTTTCCAAGTCCCTCTGGACTCCTTGATTCACCATCCTTTTTCTTATAAGGTAATGAAATATTGTCTGCGCACGGTGGCTCATGCCTGTAATCCCAGCACTTTGGGAGGTCAAGGTGGGTGGATCACTTGAGGTCAGGAGTTGGAGACCAGCCTGACCAACATGGAGAAACCCCATCTCTACTAAAAATACAAAATTAGCTGGGCGTGGTGGCACATGCCTATAATTCCAGCTTCTAGGGCTACTAGGGAGGCTGAGGAAGGAGAATCGCTTGAACCTAGGAGGCAGAGGTTGCAGTGAACCGAGATCGCACCATTGCACTCCAGCCTGGGCAACAAGAGCGAAACTCTGTCTCAAAAAAAAAAAAAAGAAAGAAAGAAAAAAAAGTAATGAAATACCAAACCAAAATTTAGGCATCTCTGTCCCTTGCTCACCACAATTGAAAACCCTAACTACAGAATGATCAAACTACAGACCTATCTAAAGTCCCCAAGTACTGTTTATAGGATAGACTTTCAACTTGTGGTTACCCTTGAATATGCCAGATATTTGATATATTCATGTAGGCCTTTCAAGTTACAGAACTTTTTTTATTTCAGTTGGTTTTCAGGAGCAGGTGGTATTTGGTTACATGAATAAGTTCTTTAGTGGTGATTTCTTAGATTTTGGTGCACCCACAACCCAAGCAGTGTATACTGTATCCAGTGTGTATTCTTTTAGCCCTCAACCCTTCCCACCCTTTTCCCTAATTCCCCAAAGTCCATTGTATCATTCTTATGCCTTTGCATCCTCACAGCCTAGCTTCCATTTATGAATAAGAACATATGATGTTTGGTTTTCCATTCCTGAGTTACTTCAGTTAGAATAATGGTCTCCAGTTCCATCCAGGATGCTGTAAATACCATTATCTTGTTCTTTTTTATAGCTGATTAGTATTCCATGGTGAGTGTATATATATATATATTTATATATATGGCTGAGAAGTATTCCATGGTATATAAATATGCAATATATATATCACATTTTCCTTATCCACTCATTGCTTGATGAGCATTTGGGCTGGTTCTATAATTTTGCAATTGTGAATTATGCTGCTACATGTCCAATTTGATCAAGTTATAGAACTTTTAAGGAAACATCATTGTTCTTTATTCTATCCTTAGCTAGCAATATGAGAAATCCTGTCGAATAGCAATGTTTAAGTATTTTATTCCCAGTGTTAAGGGCCACCTAGAAGAGTGGTTTAAGAGCATGGATTCCAACTGGTTCAAATCTTGCATTATTAGTTCTGCAATCTAGGGCAAGTTTTACCCTTTATATGGCTTCATTTTCTTATCAGTAAAATGGAGATAATAGTGAGATAAGCCTTCCAGGGTGGTTGTGATGATTAAATGTGATGATACAGTAAAATTTCTTGTAGAATGCCTGGTCCATGAAGAGTGAGTGCTTAACAAATACTAGTGTTGGTGAGAAGGGGATGATGATATCGTTATTCAGATTCTGAAGTCTCCTGAATCATTCGGCATGTCATCTCATGACTTACTTCCTTCAATACTCCATCCCTGTGACCTTGATCTCTGTGAATTTTCATTATTGACAAAATAAGCACCTTTTCCATTTTATGAAGAATAATTGAAGTACACCAAAATACACATATTTAAAATGCATAAGTTGATGTGTTGATGTTTGTATTTACCCGTGAAACTATCACCACAATCAAGATAATGAACATATCCATCACCCCCAAAAGTTTCTTTGTACTCCCTTTGTTATCCCTCCCTCCCTCTCCCAACGCCAACCCCAAGCAACCACTGATCTGCTCTCTGATAGATTCCTCTTGAGGTATATTAAAGCATACTGAGGTTTCCTCTGCATTTTCTATTTGACTGAGCATATCATTTTGCCCTCTCCTTAAATGTAATTACATATTTAACTTCTCTTAAAAGTGACAAGGGTTTCTGATGGGCAGGTGTTCAGCAACGTAGCCTTTCAAGATACATAATAGCCTTTCAAGATACATAAATCAAAAATGCCAACCTCTCCTCACTTTGAATTTCCATGAGTTATCCTGACAAATTTCACAGATTCTCCTGCTGTTATTTGCATTGCCTGCTGTGTTACCAGCAGTCCTCTGCTTACCACATATATTTTTGTTTCAGGATTGCATCACACTATTACCATTTTAGAAAACACCTGACATGTTTTCTAAATGCATAAAGCAACTGCCAGGTGTCCCCAGGTTCAGTTAAGATTCACAGGACCACCGTGAGGTGTCGTTTCTAGAAATGCGTCCATTTACTTAATATGCAAGGGAAGATGATGTCACAATTTATTTCTCTTCTTTGAAAGTTTTTTTTTTTTAATTTCAATTGTTAGATGCATCTCAATTTCAAAAACATTAAATATGGAAGGAAAGATGTGCATCTTAGGACCCAAGAAAGGTGGTAACTCTCAACTGCCATTTGGTACTCTTATTTAGCTTTTGTTTTGTTTAAATGATTTTCTTCCAATGGGGAGATGTTGGTCAAAGGGTACAAAGCCTCATTTAGACAGGATGAATATGCTCTGAAGATCAATTATACAGCATGGGGATTATAGTTAACAATAATGAACTGGATACTTGAAAATTGCCAAAAAAGTAGATCTTAATTGTTCTCAGCACAAAAACATTATATGTGTGTAAGTGGATGGATATGTTAGTTTGATTTAATCACTTAACAGTATACACATATATCAAATATCACATTGTGCTCTGTAAATATAACTTTTATTTGTGCCAGTTAGACTTTAACTATAAATTACGTTTCTTTATACTCAATATAAGGCTTGACACATTGCTCAAATGCATACGGACTCGCACACACAGAAAGAAAGTCGAACTTTATTTAATCTATTCCTCTCATTTTGCAGAGAGGCAAACAAATGATAAATACATGCCTGGATTCACATCGTCTTTACAGAGTCAGGATTTGATTTTAGATTCCCTAGTTCTCTGTCTACTGGTCATTTTAGCACAGGCAGGATGGAAGCTGGGAAATGACACTTTGAAAGCTCCCCAGGCAGGTAATTCTTATATACACTAGGATTTGACTTGCTGCACACGAGATTCTCAGAATTTGCACTCTCGGTAATTCTAGTTTCAGCCATTTGAGAGATAGCAGGTATATGAATATAATTGCTTATGATTTTGCTGAGCCACTTAGTGAAACTATACTGTAGGCTATAAAACAAATATTTGAGTGTGAGTCAATTACCTAGTGACTGAGGCTTACTGATCACCCTACATCCGCATTTAAATTCTGTGTCATTCATTCATTCATTTGTATATTCATTCATTTAGTCATTTATTAAGCTCCTGTTTTTCGCCAGGTACTACCCTAGGATTCAGACACCATTATGAGGATGCAGTGCTGAGTAAGACTGGCAAAGTTCCTGACTTCTGGTGCAGAGGAGGTAAACAAATAAATAATTAATAAGGCAGGCAAATAATACAGCCATTGCAAGCCTTAACAAACATTGCAAAGGAAAATAATAGGAAGTTGTATTCATCCTGAAACCTGAAGGAGGAGCAGAAATCATAGGTGAAGAGTAACTCTTGACAACGTATCTCAATATTTTATTTGGACACAAACACAATGTAATATTAGTATTTAATCGTGACTCATACTCCATAGTTCTAAAAACTAGAATATGCCTAGTGTTTTTATTCCAGCTATTATGTTCCAGACGCCTAAAAGACTCTAAGTAAACATTTTATAGATGCCTTGGGAAGCAGTAGAATGCCTTTGAAAGGAACTTGCTCATGAGCTGAAGTCCTGATTCTCTTTTCTTCTGTATCCCCAGCCCTCCCTTAGCAATGAGTATATCATGAGTCTGGCAACCCTCCTTAAGTGTCTGAAGGAACCCTTAAATGTTGGTCATCCTTACTGCATTATAGGGTAAGATAGCTTTCAGAAGTGTTTGGGAGGTTTCAGCTCCTATGTCTTGTGCAAATTGAGTATCTGCTCTAATATACCCATGCTTCTCATGACATTTCTTTGAGTTTCATCCCAGTGAAGCTGTCTTCAATCATTTCTGCCTCCTTCAAGCATTTCACCTTATATTTAGTATTCTTTTATCCACACCCTTGGTGGAATGTGTGAGTTAATTTTATTCTCTAGTACACATTTGGATGAATAGGTTTAAATTATTTGTTTCATAAACTTTTGTAGTTATAAAAATGTACTTTAGGCTGGGCACGGTGGCTCACATGTGTAATCCCAGCACTTTGGGAGGCTGAGGCAGGCAGATACCTTGAGGTCAGGAGTTCATGACCAGCCCGGCCAACACGGTGAAACCCCATCTCTACCAAAAAATACAAAAATTAGCCGGGCATGGTGGTGCACGCCTGTAGTCCCAGCTGCTCAGGAGGCAGAGGCAGGACAATGGCTTGAACCCAGGAGGTGGAGGTTGCAGTGAGCCAAGATCGCGCCATGGCACTCCAGCCTGGGTGACACAGCAAGACTCCATCTCAAGTACTTCAGACTTTACAATTTGAGATGAAACATATTAAATGTACCAGAGACATATGAATATCAGATATTTGGGGTGAAGCATATTAAATGTACCCAAAGACATGTGAATATCAGATAAAAAAATATTTTTCAGAGTCACGTCTAAAGAATTTTCGCTATGGGCTTGGAGCCAGCTGCCTAGATTCAAATCCTGGCTCTGCCATCTTACTTGCTGTGTGACTGTGGGTAAGGTATTAAACTTATTTGTGCCTCAGTTTCTTCATATGTACAATGTGTTGTACAATGCTTATGTGCAATGCTTATGTAATAGCATTAGGGTTGTTATCAGAATATAGCAAAATGAAATTAGGTAGTGTATGTCTAGTACTCACATTAGTGCCTGGTGAATTATAAGCCCTGAATAAATTAACAGGTGTCATTATTTTCTCTGGTCTATTAACCAGTAGTACCTGATAAGACAGGATGAAATCCTCTGAGAAGTGAATCTCATTTGTTCATACAATACTATCGAAATGTTGCTATCTTTCTCTGTATCAACATCAGCCCTTAATTTTGGAACATGTAAATTCCTTCTTTGTGAACTCCAATGAAAATAAGTATTTTTTTAAAAGACTGATTTCAGTAGTGTCATACAGGCAATTATGTGCAAGTCATTTCAGATTCTTTAGAAACGATTGTTCCCAGAATTGCCAAAAAAAAAAAAGTGTACCTGAGATACATAGGAGGGAAGCTCCTCCACGCAGAAATTATTGAAAGGTTAGCAACAGTAATAATAAACCACTAACTCATAAGCCTTTATTCTATATATATGTTAGTCTGTTCTCACCCTGCTATAAATAAATACCTGAGACTGGGTAATTTATAAGCAAAAGAGATTTAATCGGCTCATGGTTCTGTAGGCTATATAGGAAGCATGGTACCAGCATCTGCTGAACTTCCAGGGAGACCTCAGGAAACTTATAATCATGGCAGAAGTCAAAAGAGGAACAGGCATATCACATGGTCAGAGCAGGAGCAAGAGAGTGAGGAGGAGGGCCACACAATTTTAAGCAAGCAGATCACACAAGAACTCACTATCACGAGAACAGTAATATGAGGGATGGCACTAAGCCATTCATAAGAAACCCACCCCCAGGATCCCATCACCTCCTACCAGGCCCCACCTCCAACATTGGGGATTACATTATGAGATTTTGGCAAGGACACACATTCAAACTATAGCAGTATATATTTTACTTTATTAGCTTTTCCCCTTTCTCCCCTTTTGCCTTCCTCCCACCATCACAAATCTCTTCAGGATAATAAATTGAGAGAAAATATATTTTTAAATTAGTATATAATGTTCTGTCATATAGAAGAGTCAGTTCACCTAATTCTGCCTATTCGATGAATGACAATAATTGATTTTTAAAAATTTTTTTATTATACTTTAAGTTCTAGGGTACACATGCACAATGTGCAGGTTTGTTACATATGTATACATGTGCCATGTTGGTGTGCTGCACCCATTAACTTGTCATTTACATTAGGTGTATCTCCTAATGCTATCCCTCCCCCTTCCTCCCACCCCATGACAGGCCCTGGTGTTTGGTGTTCCCCTTCCTGTGTCCAAGTGATCTCATTGTTCAATTCCCACCTATCAGTGAGAATATTCGGTGTTTGGATTTCTGTCCTTGCGATAGTTTGCTCAGAATGATGGTTTCCAACTGCATCCATGTTCCTACAAAGGACATGAACTCATCCTTTTTTATGGCTGCATAGTATTCCATGGTGTATATGTGCCACACTTTCTTAATCCAGTCTATCAGTGATGGAAATTTGGGTTGGTTCCAAGTCTTTGCTATTGTGAATAGTGCTGCAATAAACATACATGTGCATGTGTCTTTATAGCAGCATGATTTATAATCCTTTGGGTATATACCCAGTAATGGGATGGCTGGGTCAGAGAGTATTTTTGTTCTAGATCCTTGAGAAATCGCCACACTGTCTTCCACAATGGTTGATCTAGTTTACAGTCCCACCAACAGTGTAAAAGTGTTCCTATTTCTCCACATGCTCTCCAGCACCTGTTGTTTCCTGACTTTTTAATGATCACCGTTCTAATTGGTGTGAGATGGTATTTCATTGTGGTTTTGATTTGCATTTCTCTGATGGCAAGTGATGATGAGCATTTTTTCATGTGTCTGTTGGCTACATAAATGTTTTCTTTTGAGAAGTGTCTGTTCATATCCTTTGCCCACTTTTTGATGGGGTTGTTTCTTTCTTGTAAATTTGTTTGAGTTCTTTGTAGATTCTGGATATTAGCCCTTTGTCAGATGAGTAGATTGCCAAAATTTTCGCCCATTCTGTAGGTTGCCTATTCACTCTGATGGTAGTTTCTTTTGCTGTGCAGAAGTTCTTTAGTTTAATTAAATCCCATTTGTCAATTTTGGCTTTTGTTGCCATTGCTTTTGGTGTTTTAGACATGAAGT
>NW_012102144.1:3918583-3921518 GCF_000951045.1 Mandrillus leucophaeus | reverse complement strand
CTTTAAATGTGTCCCAGAGATTCCGGTATGTTGTGTCTTTGTTCTCATTGGTTTCAAAGAACATCTTTATTTCTGCCTTCATTTCATTATGTACCTAGTAGTCATTCAGGAGCAGGTCATTCAGTTTCCATGTAGTTGAGCGGTTTTGAGTGAATTTCTTAATCCTGAGTTCTAGATTCATTGCACTGTGATCTGAGAGACAGTTTGTTATAATTTCTGTTCTTTTACGTTTGCTGAGGAGTGCTTTACTTCCAACTATGTGGTCAGTTTTGGAATAAGTGAGATGTGGTGCTGAGAAGAATGTATATTCTGTTGATTTGGGGTGGAGAGTTCTGTAGATGTCTATTAGGCCAGCTTGTATAGAGCTGAGTTCAATTCCTGAATATCCTTGTTAACTTTCTGTCTCGTTGATCTGTCTAATGTTGACAGTGGGGTGTTAAAACCTCCAATTATTATTGTGTGGGAGTCTAAGTCTCTTTGTAATTCTCTAAGGGCTTACAAAGTCATATTTTGACATATTGTATCTTTATCATTTAGTAAAATTATGTGCCAATTTTCTTTACAACTTTTTCTTTGATCTTCGAGTTATCTAGAAGTATACTGTTTAATCTCCAAGGATTTGAGTTATATATATATATACACACACACACACACACATATATATATGTGTGTATATGTGTATGTGTATATATAATATGTATATATATGTGTATATATGTGTATATATATTTTAAACTTATTTCTGATTTAATTTCTGTTTGGTCAGAGAACACACTATGAATGATTTTATTTCTTTTACATTTGTTGAGATTCATGCTGTGGCCTACCAAGTGGGTGGGGTGCATGTATTAATAATTAATATGCATACTTGAAAAGAATGTATATTCTTCTATAAATGTCAACTGGATCAAACTTTGATACTGTGTTCAAATCTTCCATATCTTTACTGATTTTTTTTCTATGTAGTTGTTTTAATTGCTGAAAGAGGAAAATTAAAATATCTAAGAACTCTGGATTTCTCTTTTCCCCCCTTAAATTCTGCTAATTTTACTTCATGTATTTTGATGCACTATTATTAGGCATATTTGCATTTATACTTGTTACATCTTCCTGATGAATGGATCCTTTACCATCATGAAATATTCCTGTTTATCTCTGGTAATGTTTTTGCCTTGATGTCTATTTTTTCTAATGTTAATATACTTACTCCAACATTTTAAGGCTTACAGTTTGCAGGATGTAGCTTTCTGGTCTGTTAATTTTCCCCATCTCTCTCTTATTAATATTTAAAATTTGTCTACTATAGACAGCATATGGTTGGATATTGCTTTTTTTTAATTCATTCTGACAAGTTCTGCCTTTTAATCGGATCATTTCATCTATTTACATTTAGTTAAATGATGTAGTTCAATTCAGGTCTACTATTCTGTCATTTGTTTTCTCTATGTCCACTCTGATGTTCCTTTGGATCTTCTTCCTTGCCTTTTATTGAATTAATTGGATATTTTTAAAATTCCATTTAAATCTATCTGTCGACTCATTAGCTATCTCTTTTCATTACTTAGGGCTTCTTCAGGGAATACATTCTTAACCTTTCACAATCTACTTAGACTTAATATTGTTTCATTTTATATAAAATGTGTGGGACGACCATTGCAACATTTATTACTCTATCGCCATCATTGTTGCTATCATCATATTATTGCATTTATTTGTTAATTAATTTATTTATTCATTTGGAGATGGAGTCTCACTCTGTCACCCAGGCTGGAGTGCAGTGGCACAGTCTTGGCTCGCTGCAACCTCTGCCTCCCAGTTTCAAGCAATTCTCCTGCCTCAGCCTCCCACATAGCTGGGATTACAGGCATGCGTCATCACTGCTAGCTAATTTTTATATTTTTAGTACAGACAGAGTTTCACTATGTTGGCCAGGCTGGTCCAAACTCCTGACCTCAAGTGATCTCCCTGCCTCAACCTCCAAAAGTTCTAGGATGACAGGCATGAGCAGAAATTGTGCCACAGCACTCCAGCCTGAGTGACAGAGCAAGACTCCTTCTAAAAGGAAGGAAGGAAAGAAGGAAGGAAGGAAGGAAGGGAGGGAGGGAGGGAGGGAGGGAGGGGAAGGGAGATTGACTGTAGTTCTTAGGTTTTATGTTTTTTTTAACCCAGTGGTTCTTTTAGAAACAAGTTCTTAGATTTGATCGTGTGTCAGAGTCTCTATATTTCTTTTGAAATTTTTAAGGTCTATTTGAAATGACTTTATTTCACCATTTGTCTTAAATAATTTTTTGCTGGATTCAAATTCTGCATTTTTTTTTTTTTTTTTTTTTTTTTTTTTTGAGACAGGCTCGCTCTGTCACTCAGGCTGGAGTACAGTAGTGTGATCATGGCTCACTGTAGCATTGGCTTACCAGGCTCAAGCGATTCCCCTACCTCAGCTTTCCAAGTAGCTAGGACCACAGATGTGTGCAGCCATGCTCAGCTAATTTTTTTTATTTTTTTATTTTTAGAAACACAGTTTCCCTATGTTGCCAGGGCTGGTCTCAAACTCCTGGGCTTAAGCAATCCTCCCATGTCTGCCTCCCAAAATGCTGGGATTACAGGCTTGAGCCAATGCACCTAACTTTGGATTTTTTTACAAAAACTTTTAGCATTTTAAAGATATTGTCTTATGACCTCCATTGTTTCTGATGAGAAGTCAGCAATAATTCAAATTGTTTTCCTATAGGTAATATATCATCTTCCTCTGGCTGCTTTAAAGATTTTCTCTTTAATCTTGGTCTTCAGCAGCTTGATTATGATATGCCTAGGTGTGGTTTTCATTGAATATGGCTTTTGGTTTGCTGACATTTCTGAATCTGTTTGCTTTTTATCAAATTTGGAGATTTGTTATTAGTTAATAAAAATAATATAAATAATATAAAAATAAAAATAA
>NW_012102144.1:3912371-3917498 GCF_000951045.1 Mandrillus leucophaeus | reverse complement strand
TTTTTTTTTGTATTTTTTGTAGAGATGGGATTTCACCATGTTGCCCAGGCTAGTCTCGAACTCCTGAGCCCAAGTGATCGGCCTGCCTGGGCCTACCTTCTTGCAAGGGAATTACAGGCCTGAGCCATCAAGACCAGCCTGGGTTCATTTTTAAAGTTCTATTTCTCTGCTGAGATTTTCTTTCTTTTTACTCATTATAAGCATTTTTAAAAAAAACCTTGACATCTGGGTTATCTTGAAGTTGGTCTCTGTAGATTTTTTTTTTCTCTTTTACTGGATTACGTTTTTTATTTCTTCATATTTTGAGTAATTTAAGATAGGATTGGAAACATTGTGAATGATATCATAGAGATTCTGCATTCTGTTGTCTCTCTCTGAAGAGTATTAGGGTTTTTTTTTTTTTTTTTCAAGTAGTGCTTAACTTGACTGAACTCAACTTGATAAGTTTGTCTTCTCTGCAGTGGCTTACAGCTAAAATGTTAATTTGCTCCTTTTTTTAGCCTCACATGGGCTACTTGGAGTCTTCCCTACTCATGCACAGTTCAGGAATCAATTTGGGCCAAAGTTTTTTTGGTTTTGTTTTGTTTTTAAACTTTCATTTTAAGTTCAGGGGTACAAGTGCAGGTTTGTTACATAGGTAAACCTGTGTCATGGGGGTTTGTTGTGGAGATTATTTCATCACCCGGGCATTAAGCCTAGTACCCATTAGTTATTTTTCCTGATTGTCTCCGTTCACTCTCCAACAGGCCCTAGTGTGTGTTGTTCCCCTCTAGGTGCTCATGTGTTCTCATCATTTAGCTCCCACTCATAAGTGAGACCATGTGGTATTTGGTTTTCAGTTCCGGCATTATTGGGCAGAATGTGTAAATAGAAATGGGTGCTTTCATTTTCTGAATCTCTTCTTTTTGGAATTTTCTCCATTGTTTTCTAACACCTCTAGTTTCTCTAAACTTTGTCCTCTGTTACCTCAAGCCAATAAGACTATAGGTGTTCTGTCTGAATTTAGCCAGCAAGGAACAGACCAAAACTTAGCATCAGGCTGAAGGTTGTAAAAGATCAGGAAATTCACCCAGTGCCATTCCCTTCTTGCAAGGGATAATTCCCCTCCAGTATCAGTGCCTCCAGAAAACATAAAAACATACTTGTTTTTATGTTTCTATTTATGTAAGGGCATTGCCTGTTAGGGGCTACGTGGTCACCACTAGAATCAGAATCCATGTATGTATTCTTGGTGCCTCTTTTTTCATCTTCTCTTGCATATTCACTTATCATTGTATTGAGAACCTACATAATATACTCACATTTTTCTCCTTGTTGTGGAATATCCTTTACTGTTATCTTTCTGACAATCTCAATATCCTATGGAATAACTGCCAGATTCCCGACAGCTCAATGAAATATTGATACTCTCACCAATTAAAACTTAGAAGTGGACATTCAGACAGCTTTTTGGTTCAGGCAGTTTATTCAGTGCCTATGTCCTTTCTCTGTTGACAAGGCGGAGGGTATAATAACCACATCTACTTGTGGTAGAAATAAATATCTTTCCATGTCAGGCAATCAGGTTCCCAAATCAGAGTAAAAACTAGTATGAAATATACGTAAGGATTAAGCTAATCTTTATTTGAGTTCCATCTCTGCAACTTTTAAGTTATATGACTTTGGGCAAGGGGTCCTGGGCCTTGGTTCCATCATCTGCAAAATAAAAAAAAAATAGTTTTGACATGTAGTAAACCATTACTAAATGTTCACTGTGTGTATATTTTGCATTTATGTAGATTGATTACACTGATAAATTTGATGTAGTGGGTATATCAGTCAGGGTTCTCCAGAGGGACAGAACTAATAGGATATATGTATATATGATGCAGAGTCTTTTAGGGAGAACTGGCTTACACCACCACAAGACCATGTCCCACTATAAGCTTTCTGCAAGCTGGGGAGGAGTAGTGGCTGAGTAGTAGCTCAGTCCAAGTCCAAAAGCCTCAAAAGCAGGGAAGCTGACAGTACAGCCTTCAGTCTGTGGCTGAAGACCCAAGAGCCCCTGGCAAACCAGTGGTATAACTCCAAGAGTCCAAAGGCTAAAGATCCTGGATTATGATGTCCAAAGGCAGGAGAAGCGGAAGGAAGCATTCGGCATGGGAGAGAGAAGAAAGCCAGAAGACTCAGCAAACCAGCTTATCCCACCTTCTTCTACTTGCTTTGTTCTAATTGCTTTGATTGAACAGTGCCCACCCACACTGGGGGGAGGGTCTTGCTCTCCAGCCCACTGACTCAAATGTCAATCTCCTCTAGCAACACCATCACAGACACACCAGAATAATACTTTACCAGCTATCTAGGCACCCTTCAATCCAATCAAGTTGACATCTAATATTAACCATCACAGTGGGAAATCGAATTATATGAAGACCTGATTTCAGACTCTGCCATAGGATGGAATTTTGGCTGTTGGTTTATTGGAAGGGATTTTATTTCATGATATGATATGATAATATGTTCTTACTGAAAAACAAAACAAAATAAATTGTTTCTTCCCTTTAGAAGTGACTTACTGGATCAGGTGTGGTGGCTCACACCTGTAATCCCAGCACTTTGGGAGGCCAAGGCGGGTGGATCACAAGGTCAGGAGTTCGAGACCAGCCTGGCCAACATGGTGAAACCCCGTCTCTACTAAAAATACAGAAAAAACAAAAAAAAATTAGCCAGGCGTGGTGGCACGCGCCTGTAATCCCAGCTACTCCAGAGAGTGAGGCAGGAGAATTGCTTAAACCTGGGAGGTGGACATTGCACTGAGCAGAGATCATGCCACTGCACTCTAGCCAGGGTGACAGGGCAAGACTCCGTCTGGAGCGGGGGGAAAAGTGATTAACTGTCATCTGTCATTGGGGACCAAAAGGAAGGGATTTATAGGCTCTTTTATGTCTCCTCGCTCATTGGTTCAGGACCAAAATAGAAGGTGAAGAAGTTCTCTGTGTTCTGGGACGTGGAGCCCAGAGCAGTTTTGGAAAGCTAGAGAACAACAACACACTGGCCTTGGAAGTTTAAGTGTGACAAGTTGGGCCTTTCTAGAGCTAGAGAAAGCTATTGGGGTTATTACAGAAAGCAGAGTACCTAAGGTTTTCCTACATGCTTTCCCACATTCTGGCTTAAAATTTAATAAAAATATTTAAGTACTAAATTAAATAACTAAATTCTGTCAGTGGTATAGTACTTCATTAGTACACAGCACACATTGTCTCTTTTAAAAGGAATCAAAGAGAACAAGGAAGACTAGGATCTCTTAATTCTTGTAACTTTAGAAATCTTCGGAAAATAGAAACCATTCAGACAAAACATTTATTAAAATCTAACTTCTATTATAAAATAATATCTGATACTCACTTATGCCCTTATTATAGGCTAAATGTCTACTAAATAATAATGTTACATGTTAATTACCACATCTTCATAAATGATCATTAATAATAATACCTTTCACTTTTCTTATGTTTTTCAAAGTAGCTTCTTACAGCAGCTCCTTGTTACAGTACAACCTTGAAAGGTAGATAGGACAGGTATTATTAGGACAGGAAGCTGGCACATAGGGAGATACAATTATTTTTTTTTCTTATCCTTAGAGAGAAATAGCTGAGTCAGGTCTAGGACACTGTCTCCTTCAATTCAGGTAGAATGAAACATGGTGTTCTGTCTCCTGAAGAGATAATTGCCGTTTACATCATTTGTTACTCAAAAGAAAACAAATAATATAGGATATCATTTACTTTTTCTTATGAGAATGGCAATAAATGCCATGTGGAAAATACAAAAGAATACGAGAATCAAATTGCCTTCTTATTACCCAAGATAATGTATTCTTTGATGTTTGTTTTCTGTGCATAAACATGGAGACTTACATAAAATTTATTTTACTGAATTGGAATATTGTGTAATACTACTTTTTTTTTCTTTTTGCTTTACGGTGTTGGAAAACTTTTCCATGTCTGCAACATGACTGTTAATAGCTCTTTAATTTTCCATCATGTGAACAAGCCAAAATTAATGTAATCCCAATTGTACTTTTAGTTTCTCTCTACTTTTCATGCTATTATTGATAATATGGCCTTGAGCATCCTCAATGCACATCTCTGATAATTTCATTAGAACATGTTTATAGAGGTAAGGCTACCAAAACAAAGGATGACTTATACAATTTTAAATACTATATTACTTATATGGCTTAATTAATAGACAGAGATTTGAAGGCTTCACTCACTATAAGATCTTGGCTTTTTTGAGCTTTTACAAAATGCCCTGGAATGCTAGCTTTCTGGTTATATGATTCACTTTGCAGGAAAAAGACTTACATGTCGTATTTCCCAAAATATTATTTAAACACTATAAATGTATATTAAAATGATTGAATTCAACCTAGATGTGTTTGTAAAATTTCATAATATCCCCTGTGATAATTGATGACAGATATATATCAAAATCAAGATTGGGAATTAGTGGTCTAAAGCCCACATAGCACAAAAGGATTTATTTAGGCTGGTGACTTTGCTAAAACGTTTCTAAAACGATTTCACTTTATATTGCTAAGTTTTAACAACTATCAATTTCAGTAAACTATCTGTCCAATAGAAATGAGCATTAAACCCTCTGCTCAATTATATACATCTAATACCAGTTTTCATAGCTTCGGCCCTTCTGTTATAATTTGCGTAGTTTAATATGATCAGAGTGCCAAAAAGCTTAACGTGCCTGGGTGATTTCACAGGATAGATGATGATCATTAAAATATTATGTTGTTTATTTCACTTGAGATAAAAATGAGTGATTAAGAGCTGAGAGATGGAAATGTCATTGAAATGACCCATTTCTTCCATAATAGCAATAACAGGTTTTGTTTTCTGCATGGCAATAGTGTGTTAGTTGGGACTTTTAGTCCAGCAGAGCAGAAATACAGTGCAGGTAGTACAAGCAAAAGCAAAGGATTGTTATAAAGGATAGAGATGCAGCTGGCCTGAAAACTGAGCTAAAATCAGTGCCTTGAGCACAAGGAGAAATCCTGGGAGTCTTCTCCATCTTTCATTTCTGTGACTCCTTTGTGTTTTAAGACTACATTGTGGCTTTTTTTTTTTTTTT
>NW_012102144.1:3907299-3912321 GCF_000951045.1 Mandrillus leucophaeus | reverse complement strand
GATCTCGGCTCACTGCAAGCTCCGCCTCCCGGGTTCACGCCATTCTCCTGCCTCAGCCTCCCGAGTAGCTGGGATTACAGGCGCCCACCACCACACCCGGCTAATTTTTTGTATTTTCGGTAGAGACAGGGTTTCCCCGTGATAGCCAGGGTGGTCTCAATCTCCTGACCTCGTGATGCACCTGCCTCGGCCTCCCAAAGTGCTGGGATTACAGGCGTGAGCCACCACGCCGGGCCCATTGTGGCTTTTTTATACTTCTACCGCAGAGAAGAAAATGGTCACCAACAATAGCTAAATTTACATTTCAGCCATTCAAGAGACTAGGTAAACTGAAGCTGAGATTGTTTCATCTTTATTTAAAGTTTCCAAGATGAAATTTACAACAGCATCAAAAAGAATAAAATACTTAGGAATAAATTTAACAAAAGGTATAGAAATGTCCTCTGAATACTACAGAACATTGTTGCAAGAAATTAGACATCTAAATAAATGGAAACATATCACATCTTTCTCCCAAGTCTTCATAGATACAAAAACATGGTATTTGTTAAGATGGTAATGCTCCCCAAGTGGAACTACAGATTCAAAACAATCCCTGTCAAAATTCCAGATGCCAGTCTGGCAGAAATTGATAAGCTCATCCTAAAATTTATATGGAAATGCAACAAACCCAATATAGCCAAAACTGTCTTAAAGAAACAAAGTTAGAGGACTCACACTTCCCCATTTCAAAACTTTCTATAAAGCTATGGTAATCAAGGAAGTGTGGTATCATAGATCAGTGGAATAGAATTGAAAATTCCATTCAAAAATAAACCCTGGCATTTACGGTCATTTGACTTTCTACAAAAGTGCCAAAACAATTCAATGAAGGAAGAGTAGCTTTCCAGTAAATGGTACTGTGGCAACTGTTCATCCACATACAGCAGGATGAAGTTGGACTCCTACCTCATTTCAAACACAAAAATTAACTCAAAATGGACCGTAGACCTAAAACTATAAAACTATTCAAAGAAAACACATAAATATATCTTCATGACTTTGAATTAGGCATTACCTTCTTTGTGAAACATGAAAAGCCACAAGTGACAGAAGAAAAAGTAGATAAATTGGACTACATCAATACTTCAGAAAACTTTTCTATTGTAAGAAAATGAAAAGAGGCTGAACACAGTGGCTAACTCCTGTAATCCCAGTGCTTTGGGAGGCTAAGGCAGGAGGATCACTTGAGACCAGGAGTTCGAGACCAACCTGAGCAACATAGCAAGATTCTGTCTTTTAAAAAATAAAAGAAAAAAAATAACTGGGCATGATGGTGCACAGCTGTAGTCCTCGTTACTCAGGAGGCTGAGGCAGGAGAAATTGCTTGAACCCAGGAATTCAAAGCTGTGGTAAGCTAGGATTGCACCACTACATGTTTGCCTGACAAGCTGAGACCCTTTCTCTACAAGATAAATGAAACAAAGAAATGAAAAGACAATCTAATGAATGAGAGAAAATATTTGCAAATTGTACACCTAATAAGAGACTTGTATCAAAAATAGATACATCTCAGGCTATATTGCTGTTTAAGAAAAAAATATGTTTTTATTGAGTTATAAGAGATATATATAATAAATTATATATTTATGTTATATACGTAATATGTGTTATATATTATATATAAATATAATATATAAGTTATATAAGTTACAGTTATATAATATTTATAACTTACAACTCAATAAAAAATGAGCAAAGATTTCAATAGACATCTATATAAAGAAGACATACAAGTGACCAATAAACACATGAAAAGATGCTCAACATCATTAGTAGTTAAGGAAATGCAAATAAAAACCACGTAAGATATCACTGCATACCCAAGTGTTGGTGAAGATGTGGAGAAATTAACACCCTCATTCTTTGTAGATAGGAACGTAAACTGATGCAGCCATTTTGAAAAACAGTTCTGCAGTTCCTCAAAATGAGTAATCACATGAGTTACCAATTTTCCTCCTTGGGTAAATACCCAAGACAAATAAAAACATGTCCACACAAAAACTTACATGCAAATGTTCATGGCAAACAGCCTTATTCATAATACTCCCAAAGTGGGAATAACCCAAAGGTTCATCAACTGATAAATGAACTATGAAATATCCATACAATGGGATATTATTCAGCCATAAAAAAGAATAAAATTGGCACGTGCTACATTGTGGATACACCTTAAAAACATTATACTAAGTGAAAGAAGGCAGTCACAGAAGACCACATACTGTATGATTACATTTTCATGAAATACCCAGAATAGACAAACGTATAGAGACAGAAAGTAGAAATAGTGGTTGCCTAGGCCTGGGAATGGGAGGCATCAGGGGAGGGCTGGGGGTGAGGAGGAGGCGGAATGAAGACTGATTTCTAATTGGTATAAGATTTATTTCTGGGTGATATAAATGTTCTAAAATTGACTGTGATGATGGTTGTACAACTCTGAGAATACACCAAAAGCCATTGAATTGGGAAAAATTTCCCTAGGGATAGAACCTGAATGACCTGGTTTGGGCTATATATCTACCCCTAGAACCATCAGCTATTGCCAGGAAGATGTTTAGTGAACATATCTGCTTCCATAAATATGTGGACAGAAGGATGTGGGGGAGGGGGGAAGGGGTAATTTTCAAAAAGAAGCTGCCTAGATAGATAAGTAACACATCAGATGACTCAGAGCTAAATACTCTCTCTAACAGCACACTAGTAGATTAGTATGATGAATATGAATACGTTATTTCAACTTACCCTTCCCTCTTTTTTATTTAGTCCATTGTAGGGTAGCTAGAATTTGTTAAAAACATTACTGGATAATATAAGCAATATTTTAACTTACATACAAGTTTTGACTCAATATTATTTTTCTTTTGTCTCTGAAAAGATATTTTTAACCAAAGGCTGTTAGTGAAAAGGCAACTGACGTTTGCTTTATTTGCCTGTCCTCTCAGAACACAAATACTCCTATGTGAAATGCCACCTGGAGACAGTGGCTATGGCCCATAAATTTAATTACTAACCTTTAATTCATAGCTGGCAAGATCAGTTCTGGAAGCATCTAAGCTAATCAGGCTTCTCTGACAATGCTAATCAATTGTTCAGCAGTCTACCTTTGGCTTAATTACTCGTGCACTACATTACATTTTCAAAATGTCAAGAATCCTCTTCTGGAAATGCAATAAATCATGCCTACATGGTGTAGTAGAGAGCCCGTTATTCCCTCACACCTGACCCTGGCTGCGTGAAGTTGAAATTGATCATTTACTGCAGTGGTGCAGTGTTACAGAGAAAGGAGCTTCAATAAGAATCATAGCACAAAAGGAAAAAAGAAAAAACACAGGGAGGGTTTTCAGCACATCCTTTCTTCAGCTGAAATGAACCAGGTGC
Source organism: Mandrillus leucophaeus (assembly GCF_000951045.1). Taxonomy (NCBI): domain Eukaryota; kingdom Metazoa; phylum Chordata; class Mammalia; order Primates; family Cercopithecidae; genus Mandrillus; species Mandrillus leucophaeus. The sequence goes on along the minus strand of NW_012102144.1, from coordinate 3,908,904 downwards.
CGTCAGGTGTTTTTAAAGGTTTCTACATCCACAGTAGTATTTTCTGAAACAGATGAGTGTTGAAGCTTTTACACTTCTGAAATTGTTATCTAAGCAGCATAAAACTACCATCTCAGCAGAAATCCATTTTGAGTCTCACTAGAAATTCAAATCCAAAAATGACTGCTTCTTTTTCTGCTACTTTCATGTAAATTTTGTTAAAAGTCATCCACAAATAATTCTCAGAAAATCAAAAGAAAGGAGAAAGGCGGGAGAAGAAGTTTCAATGTTGAGATTTAGTATATGGTTTAGAGTTGGACCTGGGTTCGATTCCTGTTGCACCACTCAGTATCTGCATGAAGCGGAGCAAGTAATTTAGCCTGTGTATGCTTCATTAGCCTCATTTGTGCACTGGGTGTAGTAATGGGTTCATGCCTCTAAAGAAGTGGATAACCAGCAGTGATTTTGCCCTCCAGGGGACATTTTGCCATGTCTGGAGACATTTTTGACAACCACAGCTGGATGAGGGGTGTATCAAGTGGGTAGAGACCAGGGATGATTCTAAGCATTTTACAGTGCACAGGACAGCCCTCATTACAAAGAATTACCCAGCCCCAAATGCCGATAGTGTGGGAGTTGAGAAGCTCTGTTCTAAAGCACTTAGCACAGTTCTTGACACAGAAGAAATATTCAGTGAATCATTACTATTACTATTTTGATTTGTTTGATTTAAATAAAGCCACTCCTACCACAAATAAAAATTCCCTCTCTCTCCTTAGCTGATTGATATTAATACATCATCAATAAAATATTCTATCTGTAGATAATATTAGAATTTTTTTTCCCTAATAATAAATGAAATAGGGCTTTTTCTCTTTACTAGTATTTAGTGCCTTTAAATGATCTCAAAATAGTGACTGAGATAGTGGTTTTTCAGTTTTAAAGTTGTCTAGCATGAGTGAATATGTAGATCAGCTTTTAAAATCTCAGTCTTTCAAGGACAAATCTTTCTTTGACTCATAGACTCTTGGAGGCATGTCACAGGATGATATAAATCTTAGATGTCATTGGGTCTGATCTAACACACAAAGCAGAACTCCATTGGGTTTAAAATAATTATTCCATGATTATAATAAATCAGTAGCTCGGTTCACTTCTTAGCTTACTGGTTCTCACATGTAGGTTGGAAGACAGAGAAGGCAGAGTTTCCATGGGTGCCCTGCCCGGTAGGCCTCACTACGAGTCACTCCCAGTGATTACCAGTACATCTGGCTTAGGTACTGTTCAGTTGCCGTTCGCCACCCTTCCTCTGCTCTCCTTTGTATTACAGGGGTCTCTCTCTACCTATTACATTCTCTAGGCTCCCTTGCTAACTGACCTCTGACTACATTAACCCATGACAGCCACTGATGGGACACAAAACAGGAGAAAGCAAGAAGCCAGGGCGACGGCTTTCTGTCTCTCTCTCTGCTTCAAAAATCACCTCTCCATGGTCCTGCCTCCAGCTAGGTGGCCCTGATTCCTGGATTCTGGTATCAAGCATCTCTTCACCTTGTCCCTTAGCCCGAGGGATGGTATATACTTCCATTTTATTAATCCCTGAGTTGTCTCACCATCCCATTTGAG
>NW_012102144.1:3904307-3907249 GCF_000951045.1 Mandrillus leucophaeus | reverse complement strand
AATGCAATAAATCATGCCTACATGGTGTAGTAGAGAGCCCGTTATTCCCTCACACCTGACCCTGGCTGCGTGAAGTTGAAATTGATCATTTACTGCAGTGGTGCAGTGTTACAGAGAAAGGAGCTTCAATAAGAATCATAGCACAAAAGAAAAAAAGAAAAAACACAGGGAGGGTTTTCAGCACATCCTTTCTTCAGCTGAAATGAACCAGGTGCCGTCAGGTGTTTTTAAAGGTTTCTACATCCACAGTAGTATTTTCTGAAACAGATGAGTGTTGAAGCTTTTACACTTCTGAAATTGTTATCTAAGCAGCATAAAACTACCATCTCAGCAGAAATCCATTTTGAGTCTCACTAGAAATTCAAATCCAAAAATGACTGCTTCTTTTTCTGCTACTTTCACGTAAATTTTGTTAAAAGTCATCCACAAATAATTCTCAGAAAATCAAAAGAAAGGAGAAAGGCGGGAGAAGAAGTTTCAATGTTGAGATTTAGTATATGGTTTAGAGTTGGACCTGGGTTCGATTCCTGTTGCACCACTCAGTATCTGCATGAAGCGGAGCAAGTAATTTAGCCTGTGTATGCTTCATTAGCCTCATTTGTGCACTGGGTGTAGTAATGGGTTCATGCCTCTAAAGAAGTGGATAACCAGCAGTGATTTTGCCCTCCAGGGGACATTTTGCCATGTCTGGAGACATTTTTGACAACCACAGCTGGATGAGGGGTGTATCAAGTGGGTAGAGACCAGGGATGATTCTAAGCATTTTACAGTGCACAGGACAGCCCTCATTACAAAGAATTACCCAGCCCCAAATGCCGATAGTGTGGGAGTTGAGAAGCTCTGTTCTAAAGCACTTAGCACAGTTCTTGACACAGAAGAAATATTCAGTGAATCATTACTATTACTATTTTGATTTGTTTGATTTAAATAAAGCCACTCCTACCACAAATAAAAATTCCCTCTCTCTCCTTAGCTGATTGATATTAATACATCATCAATAAAATATTCTATCTGTAGATAATATTAGAATTTTTTTTCCCTAATAATAAATGAAATAGGGCTTTTTCTCTTTACTAGTATTTAGTGCCTTTAAATGATCTCAAAATAGTGACTGAGATAGTGGTTTTTCAGTTTTAAAGTTGTCTAGCATGAGTGAATATGTAGATCAGCTTTTAAAATCTCAGTCTTTCAAGGACAAATCTTTCTTTGACTCATAGACTCTTGGAGGCATGTCACAGGATGATATAAATCTTAGATGTCATTGGGTCTGATCTAACACACAAAGCAGAACTCCATTGGGTTTAAAATAATTATTCCATGATTATAATAAATCAGTAGCTCGGTTCACTTCTTAGCTTACTGGTTCTCACATGTAGGTTGGAAGACAGAGAAGGCAGAGTTTCCATGGGTGCCCTGCCCGGTAGGCCTCACTACGAGTCACTCCCAGTGATTACCAGTACATCTGGCTTAGGTACTGTTCAGTTGCCGTTCGCCACCCTTCCTCTGCTCTCCTTTGTATTACAGGGGTCTCTCTCTACCTATTACATTCTCTAGGCTCCCTTGCTAACTGACCTCTGACTACATTAACCCATGACAGCCACTGATGGGACACAAAACAGGAGAAAGCAAGAAGCCAGGGCGACGGCTTTCTGTCTCTCTCTCTGCTTCAAAAATCACCTCTCCATGGTCCTGCCTCCAGCTAGGTGGCCCTGATTCCTGGATTCTGGTATCAAGCATCTCTTCACCTTGTCCCTTAGCCCGAGGGATGGTATATACTTCCATTTTATTAATCCCTGAGTTGTCTCACCATCCCATTTGAGATCTTCCAGCATCTCTTTTTGCCAGCATTTATTTTGTAAACTAATTTTTCCATGTTGAACATCCTCACTATATATATATTATATTAGAGAATATTTGATCCTGCCATAGGAAACAAGCAAGTAAAAAATGATAGAATTAGGTATAGAAGCAAATATCGTACAATGTGTTAGGCATAGAAAGACCTTGTCCAATCTGTGACCCATGGGCCACATGCAGGCCAGGATGGCTTTGAATGTGGCCCAACACAAATTTGTAAACTTTCTTTTTTTTTCTTTTTGAGATGGAGTCTTGCTCTGTTGCCCAGGTTGGAGCACAGTGGTACGATCTTGGCTCACTGCAACCTCTGCCTCCCGGGTTCATGCCATTCTTCTGTCTCAGCCTCCCAAGTAGATGGGACTACAGGTGCCGGCCACCGTGCCTGGCTAATTTTGTGTATTTTTAGTAGAGACAGGGTTTCACTGTGTTAGCCGGGATGGTCTCGATCTCCTGACCTCATAATCCACCCACCTCGGCCTCCCAAAGTGCTGGGATTACAGGCATGAGCCACTATGCCTGGCCATAAATTTTCCTAAAACATTGTGGGTTTTTTTGTGATGTAGCTATTATATTAGTGTATTTTATGTGTGACCCATGACAATTCTTCCAGTGTGGCCCAGGGAAGCCAAAAGACCGGACACCCCTGGCATAGAAAATGTGAGCCAAGCACAAGTGTGCTTGGAAGGCATAGAAGGACCAATACAACTTTAAATGTCTCTGAAGCACCAAATATTCACACTACGCCAAATAAACATGAGGCTCTGGAAGCTCTCAATATCTGTGATGCTGTAATTGGTGACACCCATTCTGGCCCTTCATCTCCTCTGCCCACAAAGCACTGGCTGATTGATGAGTCACATCTGTAGCTGGGTGCACTTGACCCTACACCTCTCCCACAGAGCGAGCATGTTGGCTCTGAGCTCCTTCCACCTGCCAGGCCCTTTGCTGAAACTTTAACTCTAGTCCTTGTGGCTAGTGGGCAAGGCTGATGCAACACAGTTCCTAGCCTAGAGTGGACATATAAACATGGCACATCCGCAGTCAAGTGCAGTGGCTCACGCTTGTAGTCCTAGCACTTTGGGAGG
>NW_012102144.1:3901654-3903882 GCF_000951045.1 Mandrillus leucophaeus | reverse complement strand
CCCATGAGCCTTTCTTTTCGATGGCTTCTAGGAGAGCTCTCCTCATAGTGTACTGGGAAGTTACCATCCATCAAGGTAGTTTCCCACATGCCATTTTGAATCAGGCTCTGGTTCATGTAAAGACCCTGACATGTTTCTAGGGCCCACATGTTGCCCCTCAGGAACCACCTCTCCAATCCAAATAAGAGACATTTTCCATCAGCTTTCTGAAGAGTGAAATCTCAGTGTGTCAGAACTCAACTTGGATTTTATGTTCTCTAGTAAAGCACTGGGAACCTAATCTGGTAGGGCTTTTGACAAGTATGGTCTAAAAGTTCAACCTCCATGAAAAGCAAACCGGCCTGAAACTGAAGGCCGTTCACCAAAAGAACATACATACTACGTCAGGCTGGCCAACAGTCTTTAAAACCTGTTGTGGGTCTTGGTTGGTAGAGATGAGACAGACATCCCAGGTGAATAACAAAAAAACTAGTTTAATGAGGTCAACAGTGCACCTAAAATGTGCCCAGCTCTGTACTGGGCACTTTATATAATTATCTCACTTAATCCTTGAATAATCCCAAAGGTAGATAATATAATCCCTATTTCACAGAGGAGGCATTAGAGGGTCTGAAAAGTTCATCCCACAGTCACTGAAGCAAGAAGTGGGCATTTCGTGCTGAAAGCACAGACTATGGAACCAGGCTGTCTGCATTCAATTCCCAGTTCTGCCACTTTCAAGGTAGATAACCTTGGATGTTTTATTTGTTCTCTTGGTTTCTTTGTTTGCAAAATGGCGCTAATTACAGCTTCTACTTCAGTTTCCTACTTCATTGAGTGAAGATTCGATTAATATTTTAAAAGAATGTATAACAGCTCCTAGCCTAGAGTAAGTGCTAAAATGTTGGTTAAATTTTTAAAAACCCAATCTTCTTGACCCCAAGTCCACTATTCAGCTTTAGCTCACTCTAGAGCACTCTAGACTTGCTTGTCAGGGTATGGCCTGCAAATGTCTCTAGTGGGTTTACTGGAAGCCTGGCTTGAGATAGGGTTTCATATGGAAGTACAAGGCAATGCCCTCTGGAGAAATCTTTCAGGAAGTGAGGGAAGCAAGTGAGGGAAGGAAGTGAGAAAGGTATGCAGTTTCAGGTGAGGTTTAGCTCCAGCCTGCTCCCGCTCTGCTGAGGAGCTCTGAAGCAAAAACTATACCCTGAGTTTGGCGTCTTGTGGCAAGGGGGCTGGGCTTTGGGGCCTCTGTATCTGTGAGTCACTGGATACCAATTGCAGAGAATGAGGTGGGGAGGGGCGAGACATGAACAATAGCCCAAGGGCAGTCCTTCAGAGACTTTAGCAGCAAAACAGATATCCACTGGGGAATGGACACACTGAACCTGGTAAAAGGAATCCCAGTGGACCCACGTAAGGCACCAACAGCTAGACTCCTCCACTGTGGGAATCCGTGGCATTGGCATCACCTTTTGAAACAGGAAACGTTTCCTTATCCCCTTTGCAGGGCATGCGATGGGGGTGTGGCTCGCTTCATTGGTGCCCGGCTGCTCATACCTCCAGGGGGAGCATGCAAAAGGTCAGGTTGTGGGGAGTGCTGACCCCACAGCAGCATCTAGGCTTGAGCCTTTACAGCTCTCAAAGCCCCAGTGGGAGTGTGTTACAGCGTGAGCTTTCAGTTTTGCCATCTGCTGGCGGCTTGTGTTAGTCAGCTCAATTAGACCCTCTGCCTAATTGCAAGGACAGAGGGCTTTCTGTATTCCAGGTTCTTGCCTTAGTGTACCAGAAAAATCCGATCACGTGTGGGCTTGGAGAATAAGTGCAAGGTTTTTTATTGAGTGGTGATAGCTCTCAGTGAGGTGGATGGGGAGGTCAGAAAGGGAAGGGGGTAGGAAGGTGGTCTTTCCCTGGAGTCAGACCACCCAGCAATGGGACTCTCCTCCAACCGAGTTCTCCTCGGCATCCATGTTGTTCTGCCTGCCGGAGATGGCCTGCCAACATCTGCCGCTGTGTTCCTCTCGACGTCCAGCTGCTTGTGTCTGTGCCTGCTAGGGTCTCGGGTTTTTGTTTTTTGTGAGATGGAGTCTCACTCTGTCACCAGGCTTGAGTGCAGTGGCATGATCTTGGCTCACTGCAACCTCTGCCTCCCGGGTTTAAACGATTCTTCTGCCTCAACCTCCCGAGTAGCTGGGACCACAGGCATGCGCCACCACGCCCAGCTAGTTTTTGTATTTTTAGTAGAG
>NW_012102144.1:3888051-3901434 GCF_000951045.1 Mandrillus leucophaeus | reverse complement strand
GTCTTGGAAAATGCAACCTTTCGGCGCAAAATCAAGAGTGCCTGTCCTCACCTAGTTCCAGGGACACAGGCCCGAGGGTGAAGCCCTAGCCAGGGACCCCACCTTTCTCTACCTAGCACTTCCCTGCCCCCCTCCTATATCACTTTGAGTTTGTTGGAAACACACAATTTCAGGATCCATCCCAGACCTTCTGGGTCAGAGTCTATGTTTTACCAAGCTCCCCAGATGTTTGCTCGTTGAGGATTGAGAAACTCTTTTTTAAAGAAGTTTATTTTGTGTGTGTGTGTGTGTGTGTGTGTGTGTGTGTGTATGTATATACGCCCATGCGCATGAATACAAATCTTCAGTACCACCTCCAAGTCAAAAAACATTTCTATCAGAGAATACCTCTTATTTCTGTATTCCAGTATTTGGTAAACCACACCTGTAGCATTCCCTTCAACAAAATGGATAAGGAGGCAACAAATATTGTGTCTTAAAAACAACAAATTGGAAAACAAGAACCAGATGCCGAGCTTTATCAGGGATCCGTAGCTAAACTTTGCAGTTTTCCAGAGCTGGAAAGCCTCCAGGAGCTCACTGAACCGTATGAGTAGGACATGGCATGTGCCAGCAAAACACATGCTCTCCAGGGCCTGGCTCTGACCTGGCTTTAGAGTGGCAGTCGATGAGCTTCACAAATATTTGTATTCATTTTACTGGAGGCAGAGCTCTCCCTGACATGGGGCCAACAGAAAGCTACAAAATGCCCTGGAAAGAAAGATCCAATTTAGAGTTCTGATCAGTGGAATTTTTATAGCCAGAGCAGGTGGCCAGTATTTTGGATCATAATGTTTGTGAGGTCTGGCCTAGGGATTTAGAATGGTTGTACTAAAAGAGGTGAATTCATACGCCATCAGTAATTTTTGCCAGGCCTTTATACTTTAATAAGAATTTAGTGGAAAGGTTATTTGTGATATTCTTACTTTTTAAAAACCCAAAATGCCTTCAAACTTCTTTTTACCCCAAGATCCTATATTTCTGACATCTGCATACATCTTATAGTGATAATACTTTAACTTTGTGCTTCTTGTAAACCAGGCGTACACACACAGAAGAGGTGACAAGTGACCATCCATCTCTATTTCTCACTCCCTGGAGAGTAGATTTTCCAGATCCTTTTGGTTTAGACACACCCATGTGACTCCTGGCCAATGAAATGTGAGTGGAAATAACACATCAACCTTTCTGGATGGAAGCATCTAAGAATCAATGTGCTAACCCACATCCTCTTTCTCAGTGATTCAAGTTGGAGAGGATCTGGTTCTCTATTTCACAGGACAGAGGGAGTGCCTTCTGACTGACCTGTGATTGACTTTGCATGAGTGAATAATTTTCTTTGCTGAGCCACCGAGATTCAATTTGTCTACTGTACAATCTCTGTTCCTTACCCTGTTTATTACAACATTAGCAATCAAGACCATGGAATTTTGTTGGCTAAAATATTAAGATAGCCTAAGAGTTGTGGATTTGGAGTCAGAAGACACAGATTCAAGTCTCAGATCCAGCACTTACTAAGTGGGTGACATTAGGAACACCATTAACAGTATCTGGACTTAAGTAAAATTAGATTGAGTTACATAATCTCTAAGATCCCTTCTTCCCCAACTCTAGCATTCTATGATTCTTTAAAACCCCATACCATGTTTTCTCCTTTTAGACTAAAGCTACTCCCTACACACTTTTATTGGAAAATGATTAAGTCATTGCATGTATACACGCAAGTGTATATATTATGCAAATTCTACAAGGATATTCTCTATAAAGAGTCATGGAATCAGTTGGTGCCTCTAAAAATACAGTATTTTTTTCTGTGGAGAAAGTTTTATAGTTATATAAGCTATATTTACAAGGCCATGCCTTATATTTGCCTGACTTATTCATCTGCCTGATTCACAATGGAATCTAAAGGAACCATTATTGTCACATTGAGGGGTCTGCCCAAAAACGAAACTCATATGAAACTGAGCTATTTTTGCTACCACTAAATGGATGACTTTCCATCTAGATTTAACCATAGTCTAATCTTCAACTTGAATACAGGAGATCAAGGTAGATTGCAGCTGAGAAATGTAGTCTCTCTCAAATTTTAGGAGCTATATTGACCCTGACTCCTTTGAGCTGCAGGTTACCACTTAGTAAATTACTTGTATGTAGATTGATTTGGGGGTCTTCAAGTCTTCCTCTCCAAATCCTCCTTTTGTTTCCAATGCTATTGCCATGACACTGAGTCTCTCCTCCTTGTTCCACACATGCATTCACCACCTTCTCTTTTTACTCTTGCCTTTGATATGTCAGATCTTACACTCTAGAGTTTGGACTGCAGCAGACACCAGACTTCTTATTCACCTTTGAAAAACAGACACAAACATTCCACATTGAACATGAAAGAACAGCCTACTATAGGTTTTAAAACGCTGAGCTATCGGCCAGGCACGGTGGCTCGTGCCTGTAATTCCAGCACTTTGAGAGGCTGAGGCGGGCGGATCATGAGGTTGGGAATTCAAGACCAGCCTGGCCAATATGGTGAAACCCCGTCTCTAATAAAAGAAAACAAAAAATAAAAAATTAGCTGGGTGTGGTGGCAGGCACCTGTAGTCCCAGCTACTTGGGAGGCTGGAGCAGGAGAATTGCTTGGACCCTGGAGGCGGAGCTTTCAGTGAGCTGAGATTGTGCCACTGCACTCCAGCCTGGGCAACAGAGTGAGACTCCGTCTCAAAACAAAAACCCTGAGCTCTGAATATTGATCTGAGGGAAAACTCAGGGGATTGAACTGGCGGAAGGGAGAAATTGGGGTGAGGAGGGGCAGGTAGGAATAATGCAGTGGTAATTTCATATGGTGCATTGTTCATGAAATGAATATGTCCTCCCAACTTGTTTCATCTTTTCAGAGTTCTTCTGAAAACAGAATGTATTTGGTTGGTGCAAAAGTAATTGTAGTTTTGCCATTACTTTTAAGCAAAAATCACAATTACTTTTACACCACCTAATATTTGCTTTCTCAGTGCCTGTCTATTTATGGTTTGTCCTTTCTGGGGCTGTTCCAGCCACTGCGGCCTCTATCCCTGCTGCTCCTAGATTAATTATCTTGGGCCTCCTGTTTCGGTGAGCCACTATTTCAGAGGGAAGGCCCTTTTGTCCCAACCTTCTCTGGCTTCACAGTTCAAATGCATATTCAGGAGTCCCAGAGAAAAAGCACTTCCATCTACGAGGAAATGCAGAGACAACTGCTTTCTTGCTACAGGGCAGAAAGAAAATAGATTTTTCTCATCTTTTCACAGTGGGTGAAAGTCTGTGAGGACAGACTTTAAAGTAGCAGACAACAAAAAATATTGGTGGAGTTTTGGGGATTTTGTTTTTTTGCATTTGGTCCTTTTGTTTTTGTGTTTCGGAACTGGATTGGAAATCTAGGTACTTCTAAGTTGTCCTTTATCAAGTTTGGATAAATAAAAGCTGCTATTGTAACAGGCAACATTTTTCCTAAAACGTCATACTAAAAGGAACATTACATTTAGTTGTATGTTATACAGTAATTTATTCTCCTATAGTCTCTGAAGTCCTTGTAATCTTTAGAGCTAAACTTTAATCTTATTTTTATTCTTTCACTTCAAGCACACGTGTTGTTATTGAACCCCCTGATTTTGTCTGTCCCCATATTCAACAGACTTTGAAATTGTATCTCTACAGGTTTCTATTGCCATTAGTCCTCTAGAGTTTGTTGTCTTCCTTCCTTCCTTTTTTTGGAAACATTTCAATGTATCTTTTCTTTTAAATACTGTTGTTCTACGCCCCTTTCCTGTCTAACCCTATTTCCAAGTTCTTAATTATTCTTTGCCTATTTCTTTCCAATTTGTCTCAGAATCCAAACCAAGTCTACTTCCTTTTATCCCACTGTTAGTTGTTACGAATTATATTAGAGTGTAGAATAACAAAATATTTGACTCATTTGTTTACCAAGAAATTTAAGTGTTTGTGATTCTTGTAAGGATAACATTCCTCCTGTGTGCTGGTAGCATAAGGAAGATAAAATTCCATCAAACCAAACTCACCATAATCTTATTCTTTATGAAATATTGCTAATTTATCTTGATAGCAAATTAAAGATAGCCAAAAATGTTTGATCTCCCATTTAGAAATGGGATCTTCTCCTGGATTGGGATGGACTCTGACTTCTTTAATCCATAAAATGTGGTAGAAGTTTGACAGTATGAGGGCTTAGGCCTAAGAGACTGACACCTCTGCATCCTCTCTGTTGGGACACTCATTCTTGAAGACCTAAGTCACCATGAAAAAAAGTCCAAATCCCCTTGATGGTGCTGGAGAAGCCATGTGTAGATGTTCCACTCAATCATCCCAGCTGAGCCCAGCCTTCTATGCAAGACTCCAAACACACAAGTGAAGCCATCATGAGCTCCAGATCAGTCCATCCGTCAGCTGAATACCACCCAGGAACTTCCAGTTAATGCCATAGGGAGCAGAGGAAGCACCCTGTAAAGCCATACCCAAATTTGTGACCCACAGAATTCTGGAACATAATAAAATAGTTGTTTTGAGACATTATGTTTTGAAGTAATTTGTCACCTAGCAGTTTATAGCTATAATACATTTCTTTAATGCCACCAAGCTTGACCATGAACTGGTGGACCAAGAGGTACTCTTGAAGGAAACATAGTTTTTCCCTTGGGCCAACATGGAGCCAGAGAAGCAGTTGACCATACTTCTTCCTGGTCACTTGAGCAAAAGGATTATATCCTACTTGGCCTGAGGCCACTCTAGGTGATTTGAACCTCAATCTGCCATGTCATTGTGTGAGAGATTTAAATTTATTTTTACCCAAACAACTTCTTCTTTAAGCTTTTATTCCACTTTCACAGTGATCATGGAATCCTTCCCTTACCCTGGGATCAGCGAACTATGACCTATGGGCTGCCTGTTTTTTTTAGGTCCTCCAAGCTTAGAATGTTGTTGTTATTGTTTTACATTTTTAAACTGTTGTTTTAAAAAAGGAAAGAAAACTATGCAGCAGAGACAATATGTGGCCTGTGAAGTATAAAATATGTGCTGTCTGACTCGTTACAGAAACAAGTTGCTAACCTTTGGTAATACCCTGGGTATTGAGAATGATATATCAAAGAGTGCAATGGTGAATATTTAGTGTCAACTTGACTGGATTGAAGAATGCAAAGTATTATTCCTGAATGTATCTGTGAGGGTGTTGCCAAAAGAGGGTAACTTTTGGGTCAGTGGACTGGGAGAGGGAAAACTCAGGGGATTGAACTGGCGGAAGGGAGAAATTGGGGTGAGGAGGGGCAGGTAGGAATAATGCAGTGGTAATTTCATATGGTGCATTGTTCATGAAATGAATATGTCCTCCCAACTTGTTTCATCTTTTCAGAGTTCTTCTGAAAACAGAATGTATTTGGTTGGTGCAAAAGTAATTGTAGTTTTGCCATTACTTTTAAGCAAAAACCACAATTACTTTTACACCACCTAATATTTGCTTTCTCAGTGCCTGTCTATTTATGGTTTGTCCTTTCTGGGGCTGTTCCAGCCACTGCGGCCTCTATCCCTGCTGCTCCTAGATTAATTATCTTGGGCCTCCTGTTTCGGTGAGCCACTATTTCAGAGGGAAGGCCCTTTTGTCCCAACCTTCTCTGGCTTCACAGTTCAAATGCATATTCAGGAGTCCCAGAGAAAAACACTTCCATCTACGAGGAAATGCAGAGACAACTGCTTTCTTGCTACAGGGCAGAAAGAAAATAGATTTTTCTCATCTTTTCACAGTGGGTGAAAGTCTGTGAGGACAGACTTTAAAGTAGCAGACAACAAAAAATATTGGTGGAGTTTTGGGGATTTTGTTTTTTTGCATTTGGTCCTTTTGTTTTTGTGTTTCGGAACTGGATTGGAAATCTAGGTACTTCTAAGTTGTCCTTTATCAAGTTTGGATAAATAAAAGCTGCTATTGTAACAGGCAACATTTTTCCTAAAACGTCATACTAAAAGGAACATTACATTTAGTTGTATGTTATACAGTAATTTATTCTCCTATAGTCTCTGAAGTCCTTGTAATCTTTAGAGCTAAACTTTAATCTTATTTTTATTCTTTCACTTCAAGCACACGTGTTGTTATTGAACCCCCTGATTTTGTCTGTCCCCATATTCAACAGACTTTGAAATTGTATCTCTACAGGTTTCTATTGCCATTAGTCCTCTAGAGTTTGTTGTCTTCCTTCCTTCCTTTTTTTGGAAACATTTCAATGTATCTTTTCTTTTAAATACTGTTGTTCTACGCCCCTTTCCTGTCTAACCCTATTTCCAAGTTCTTAATTATTCTTTGCCTATTTCTTTCCAATTTGTCTCAGAATCCAAACCAAGTCTACTTCCTTTTATCCCACTGTTAGTTGTTACGAATTATATTAGAGTGTAGAATAACAAAATATTTGACTCATTTGTTTACCAAGAAATTTAAGTGTTTGTGATTCTTGTAAGGATAACATTCCTCCTGTGTGCTGGTAGCATAAGGAAGATAAAATTCCATCAAACCAAACTCACCATAATCTTATTCTTTATGAAATATTGCTAATTTATCTTGATAGCAAATTAAAGATAGCCAAAAATGTTTGATCTCCCATTTAGAAATGGGATCTTCTCCTGGATTGGGATGGACTCTGACTTCTTTAATCCATAAAATGTGGTAGAAGTTTGACAGTATGAGGGCTTAGGCCTAAGAGACTGACACCTCTGCATCCTCTCTGTTGGGACACTCATTCTTGAAGCCCTAAGTCACCATGAAAAAAAGTCCAAATCCCCTTGATGGTGCTGGAGAAGCCATGTGTAGATGTTCCACTCAATCATCCCAGCTGAGCCCAGCCTTCTATGCAAGACTCCAAACACACAAGTGAAGCCATCATGAGCTCCAGATCAGTCCATCCGTCAGCTGAATACCACCCAGGAACTTCCAGTTAATGCCATAGGGAGCAGAGGAAGCACCCTGTAAAGCCATACCCAAATTTGTGACCCACAGAATTCTGGAACATAATAAAATAGTTGTTTTGAGACATTATGTTTTGAAGTAATTTGTCACCTAGCAGTTTATAGCTATAATACATTTCTTTAATGCCACCAAGCTTGACCATGAACTGGTGGACCAAGAGGTACTCTTGAAGGAAACATAGTTTTTCCCTTGGGCCAACATGGAGCCAGAGAAGCAGTTGACCATACTTCTTCCTGGTCACTTGAGCAAAAGGATTATATCCTACTTGGCCTGAGGCCACTCTAGGTGATTTGAACCTCAATCTGCCATGTCATTGTGTGAGAGATTTAAATTTATTTTTACCCAAACAACTTCTTCTTTAAGCTTTTATTCCACTTTCACAGTGATCATGGAATCCTTCCCTTACCCTGGGATCAGCGAACTATGACCTATGGGCTGCCTGTTTTTTTTAGGTCCTCCAAGCTTAGAATGTTGTTGTTATTGTTTTACATTTTTAAACTGTTGTTTTAAAAAAGGAAAGAAAACTATGCAGCAGAGACAATATGTGGCCTGTGAAGTATAAAATATGTGCTGTCTGACTCGTTACAGAAACAAGTTGCTAACCTTTGGTAATACCCTGGGTATTGAGAATGATATATCAAAGAGTGCAATGGTGAATATTTAGTGTCAACTTGACTGGATTGAAGAATGCAAAGTATTATTCCTGAATGTATCTGTGAGGGTGTTGCCAAAAGAGGGTAACTTTTGGGTCAGTGGACTGGGAGAGGTAGACCCTCCCTCAATCTGGGTGGGCACCATCTAATCAGCTGCCAGCGTGGCGAGAATAAAGCAGGCAGGAGAAGCTGGAGAGCTGACTTGCTGAGTCTTCTGGCCTCCACCTCTCTCCCATGCTGGAAGCTTCCTGCCCTCATACATCAGACTCCAAGCTCTTCAGTTTTCGGACTCTTGGACTTACACAAGTTTGGCCAGGGGCTTTCGGGACTTTGGCCACAGACTAAAGGCTGCACTGTCGGCTTGCCTGCTTTTGAGGTTTTGGACCTCGGATTGATCCACCACTGGCTTCCTTGCTCCTCAGCTTGCACATGGCCTATTGTGACTTCACCTTGTGATTGTGTGAGTCAATTCTCCTTAATAAACTCCCTTTCATAGATATATCTATCCTATTAGTTCTGTCCCTCTAGAGAACCCTGACTACTACAAAGAGGCTCTGGATTCTGTTATGCTCCTTTGAAAACTATTTTTGGTTATTTTTGCAAGCAGCAAGTTAACTTTGCTGAACACAAAACTGCAAACTATTTCTCCCCTGCTGTGAACAGCAGCTGAAATCTTAGTTCATTTAGTCTTAGCTGGATTTCTGGGCATCTGACCCATGCGTGTATGACTTGGGACCAGCCACAGATTACGACAGCATTTATACACAAAATTTGCAGCTCCCTCTCTCTGGCTCTCTCCTTCCTATTATATACCACACCCTTACCCCCAACCCTGCCATTTTCCAGCTACTGCAATCCCCTCGGACCCTGACATCTGATTTTTCAAGCTAGTATAACTGCAAGTGTTCTGGGTTTCAGTTGCCCTACACAGCAGACGACAGACTGCCCTCAGGCAAAAAAAAAAAAAAAACCTAAAAATATGGGAAACTCACCAAGTGCCATTCCCTTGTTTTGAGTGTCAACTCTAATGCAGTATCTGCTTTCTTCTGATTTTTATCCCATGCCTTTAGATAGTTGTTTTGTTGCACTTTGTCCAGAGTTTATAGTTATTATCGCCAGGAATGCTGGTCAACTTAAAAATACTCAAACAATGCCCAAAACAGAACCCTCCCACTCTTTTTATAATTCTTCAGTTACTCATATATCTTCCATTCGTTGGAGAGCCCTTTACGAGGCTGTATTTTGTTCATCTGTATTTATGATGCCAAGAGTCTTTCCACTCACTGTGTGATCCCTGGACCAGAAGCACTGGCTTCGCCTGAGAGCTTGTTAGAAATGCAAAGTCTCAGGTTCCATCCAAGACCTACTAAACCAGAATCTGTGCTATAACAATGTCCCAGGTGATATCACTGCACATTAAAATGTCATAAGCACAGACACAGGGCACACTAAGGGCATCATGGGCACTTGGAAAATGTTTATCGTAAAAGTAAATAAAGAAATTCCTCAGCTCAACATCCTTTTTCATTTTTTACAGTTTTATTAAGGTATTATTGACACACAATAAATTACACATACCTAAATTATAAAGCTTAGAGATTTTTGACATGTTTGCTCTGTGAAACCATCACATAATCAAAATAATAAACATTTGTATATTTCCAAAAGTTTCCACTTAATCTTTGTTACCTTTCTGTCCCATTCCACATCCCTTTCCAGGCAACTACTGATCTGCTTTCTGAGATTGTGTATTAGTTTCCATTTCATAGATGTTTACATGAATTAAATTGTGTAGTATATACTCTTTTCTGTCTGGCTTCTTTTCAGCATAGACATTTAAGATACATCTTGTAGTAGTATGTTTCAATGGTAAACTTTTATCATTGTGTAGTATTTCATTATGGGGATACATCACAGTTTGTTTTATCCATCCGCCAGTTGATGGACATTCAGGTTGTTTCTAGTTTTTGACTTTTGCAAGTAAAACTGCTATAAGTTTTTGTCTGAATATGTGGTATATCTAGGAATAGAATTCACTGGGTCATACAGCAGGTCTATGTTCAACTAGTTACAAGCTGCCCAGTAGTTTTCAAAGGTGGTTGTATCATCATACATTTCCACCAACACTGTATGAGAGTTGGTTAGAAGAATAACCTTGTTTTTCTCAAATTATAATCAAGAATTAGTACCTGACTCCTCAGGGAATAGAGATTAAAATCCTGAGTAATAGTCCCTTGAGGACCTTTTGTCTTCATTAAAAAATCATATGCGGTTGGGCACGGTGGCTCACGCCTGTAATCCCAGCACTTTAGGAGGCTAAGGTGGGTGGACCGCCTGAGGTCAGGAGCTCAAGACCAGCCTGGCTAACTAACATGGTGAAATCCCATCTCTACTAAAAATACAAAAATTAGCCGGGTGTGGTGGCGCATGCCTGTAGTCCCAGCTACTCTGGAGGCTGAGGCAGGAGAATGGCTTGAATCCAGGAGGAGGTTGCAGTGAGCCGAGATCATGCCACTGCACTCCAGCCTGGGCAACATAGCAAGGCTCCGTCTCGGAAAAAAAAAAAAAAAAAAAAATTCATGCTAAATGTACCAAGCAAGGTCTCCTGGAATGAAATTCTTTTGATTCCACACAAAAATAAAAAATATGTTTTGAATAAATTAAATAATTTGCTAATGATTTTGGAGATTGTTGACTAAGCCATGGAAATGCCTCTTCAGAACAGCTCATATCTTCTGAGGATCTCAGGTCAACATTTACTACTAAGTAAGGCATGCTTGCATTAAGAAATCATTTTCCTTTCAGATTTCAATGTCAGCATCTAATTCCAAATATTTTCCTCATCAGAAAACTCTTCCTAAACAGGTGGGAAATTTTGGTTGATAAATATGGGTGTAAACAATAAAGCAGAACTATTTTAAAGTTCTGTCTAAACACAGAAAATGTGACCAATGCCGGCCACTTTGTTTAGAGGGGTGCCAACATCGTGTGTGGTTGTAATTGAAATGAGAAACTTTATGGATCAATTTTTCCATCTACTTTTCTAAAAAGTTTCTCCCCCAACCTCTAGGCTGGAGATGAAAATCTCTCTCAAAAAAGAATCTTCCACCCCCACTCTATGCATAAATTCACCCAGATAAAAGCATTCTTCTTCATTGGCAAGCAAAGCTGATGATAATTATGGTCTCTGGCAAAGCAAACCCTGTCATAAAAATATTTCTGATAAATGTTTATAGTTTAGGAAGCTACAAAATAATTTGCAAATATAGAACACAGAAAAAGCTTGACACAAACCAATTGAGTGTACTCCCTTTACATTTAAAAATGATCCTACCCAGGTAAAATTTTCTTCACTCGCCTTCACCTAATGGTGTCCTTGATGTGATTTTATGTGTTGCCTTCTTTAAAGGAAAATTATAATTTAGGAGCATCCAAATGAAAAGCCATGCCAGTGAACAAAAAGAACCAATAAATAGTGAAAAGTTACAGAGAAAGCAGACAAAAAAGACTCATCAAGAAGAATTTGTAAAATATATACAAAGAAGCAACAAAAACATGTTTCTGTATGTGAACCTTGATCATTGTTTGGCCCATGAACAAGACAACAATGTCAAAATTCTTACCCATAATGAAATTAATTAGTCTAACATTCCTCCCTTTCAAAGTGATCTGTAATTCCTATTACTACATAGTAGGCATAAGCTAAAGTAGTTATCTCTCTTTTTTATTCTGGGTGTATAATGTTATTATTTAAGAGTAATTTGTAAAAACGATGCTTCTAAATAAGAATGGAACAACACATTTAATAATAAACTGTCTTCAAAATGAAAAATGTCATTTCTATTTGAATGTCAAAGCAAATGCCTTTCTTAATCAATATTTAAAATAGCTATCAATACTTGCAATCAGCTAATACTTGGTAGCCATGAATTCTCAAATTCTAGAAAAGGAGAAGCAATGGAATGACTACGGAAATGAACAAATAGGTTGTCAACATTAAAATGGACAATTTTCAGTTTTTAGTAGAAGTGGGCATTAGTATTGGCCAAGAATATAACTGTTAGCTAATTGTACTAATTTGTTGAAAGCTTTTGCCAGATCCCAGTGGACCAAGGGCACAGAATCCCTTCCCCTTGACTTTCAGTGGGCTCACTGCTAATGGAGAATGTGGGTCCATTTCTATGGATTTTCTATTATTGAAAGATCATGAGTTAGGAGCATGAGTTCTAGGGTCAAACAGTTTAAACTGGCTCCACCATATATTAACAATGTGACCTTCTGCAATGTAATGAACCATTGGTTGTTTTAGACAAGGTCTTGCTCTGTCACCCCGGCTGGAGTGCAGTGGCATAATTATAGCTCACTATAACCTCAAACTTCTGGGCTCAAACAATCCTCCTGCCTTAGCCTCCTGAGTACAATGTAGTGAACTCTTAAACCTCCATTTATCTTTAGAATGAGAAGGAGTTATAATCTCCCTCATTTCGTAGGACTGTTGAAAGAATTAAATGAGACAATTCACGGAATGTCATTAATTATATTATTATAGTGCTTAACACGGAGTCAGCAGTCCGTGAGTGGTTACTTCTCCACCTCCTTCTTCTCTGTCTCATCCTCCTCCCTCTGCTCTTGCCATAAGATTTTCAGAATATAAAATCTGTTCAGTGGGTGGTAAGTGATATGGAAGTAGGAGTAATTTCACACTAGATACTGAGAGGTGACAGTGTGCTAGCAGCCCTCACTCTCAGCACCTCCTCAGCCTCCACGTCCACTCTGGCCACTCTTGAGGAGCCCTTCAGCCAGCCATGGCACTCTGGGAGCCCCTCTCTGGGCTGGCTGAGGCTGGAGCCGCCTCCCTCTGCTTGCTGGGAGGTGTGGAGGGAGAGGCACGGGCAGGAACTGGGGCTGCGCTCCCGGGCCAGTGTGAGTTCCAGCGGGCGAGGACGCGGGCTCAGCAGGCCCCGCACATGGAGTGGCCAGCCGGCGCCGCTGGCCCAGGGTAGTGAGGGGCTTAGCACCCGGGCCAGCAGCTGTGGAGGTTGCACCGGGTCTCCCAGCAATGCCTGCCCGCCGGCGCCTCACTCAAATTCTGGCGGGGCCTTAGCTGCCTCCCACGAGGCAGGGCTCGGGACCTGCAGCCCGCCATGTCTGAGCTTCCCCCTGCGTTGGGCTCCCACGCGGCCTGAGCCTTCCCTACGGGAGCCACCCCCTGCTCTGTGGCGCAGGTCCCATCCACAGCCCAAGGGCTGAGGAGTGCATGTGCCTCCAGACTGGTGGGCAGCTCGGCCTGCAGCCCCAGTGCAAGATCCACTGGGTGAAGCCAGCTGGGCTCCTGAAAGGGATGGGGACTTGGAGAACCTTTATATCTAGCCAGAGGATTGCATGTGCACCAATCAGCACTCTGTATCTAGCTAACCTAGTGGAGACTTGGAGGACTAGCACTCTGTGACTCTGTGTCTAGCTCAGGGATTGTAAATGTACCAATCAGCACTCTGTGTCTACCTCAGTGTTTGTAAATATACCAGTCAGCACTCTGTGTCTAGCTCAGGGTTTGTAAATACACCAATCAGTACTCTGTGTCTAGCTCAATGTTTGTGAAAACACCAATTGGTACTCTGTATCTAGCTAACTCTGTATCTAGCTAACTAGCACTCTGTGACTCTGTGTCTAGCTCAAGGATTGTAAACGCACCAATCA
>NW_012102144.1:3885581-3888001 GCF_000951045.1 Mandrillus leucophaeus | reverse complement strand
ACCAATTGGTACTCTGTATCTAGCTAACTCTGTATCTAGCTAACTAGCACTCTGTGACTCTGTGTCTAGCTCAAGGATTGTAAACGCACCAATCAGCACTCTGTCAAAACGGACCAATCAGCTCTCTGTAAAATGGACCAACCAGCAGAATGTGGGTGGGGCCAGATAAGGGAATAAAAGAAGGCTGCGGGAGCCAGCCAGGGGCAACCCGCTCTGGTCCCCTTCCACAGTGTGGAAGTTTTTTTCTTGTAAATCTTGCTGCTGCTCGCTCTTTGGGTCCACGCTGCCTTTATCAGCTGTAACACCGCAAAGGTCTGCAGCTTCACTCCTGAAGCCAGTGAGACCACGAACCCACCTGGAAAAAGGGCCAACGCCAGACGCGCTGCCTTTAAAAGCTATAACACTCACCACGAAGGTCTGCAGCTTCACTCCTGACAGCGAGACCTGAACCCACCAGAAGGAAGAAGCTCCAGTCACATCTGAACGTCTGAAGGAACAAACTCCGGACACACCATCTTTAAGAACTGTAACACTCACTGCGAGGGTCTGTGGCTTGATTCTTGAAGTCAGTGAGACCAAGAACCCACCAATTCCGGACACAATACCAGTCTTAATTCTAGAATAATGTCTAGAGCAGCATTGTCCAACAGACTCCCTGTGATGATGGAAATGTTCTAACCTGGGTTGCCCAAAATGGTAGCCACTAACCACATGTGGCTAAGGAGCACTAGAAGTGTGGCTAGTGCAACAGAAGAGCTACATTTTAAATTTTATTAATTTTAATTAATTTAAATATAAATACAACTAGCTGCACGTGGTTACTGGCTACCGTATTGGACAATGTAAATCTAGAGCAAGAATCACAAGCTCCAATGCATAACAAGAGCAGACGAGTAACATAAATGAATGTAATGTGGTCAGTAGATAATAGGGCCAGTGGGACTTGTGTAACTTATGCACACATATCTTGTCTAAGGGACTCAGCCAGTCTTAGCCTCAGCCAATGCTGCTAGGTAGATATAGGTCCAGTTTTCTAATGTTTGAGAAGAAGCTAGAAATGCATGTTTTCATGCAAGGCCTCCCTATTCTTTCAAGTATCAAGTAACTAAAAAAATTTTGGAACACAGTGCAGGCCAAACAAAACATATTTACTAACCGAATGTAGATCACAGAACATGGGCATGCATCCTTTACTTCGGAACCTACCCCTGAAATCATGGAAAAGTCTTCAAATTAGACTGTCCGAGGGAAAAGCAGGGAGCATCAATCTTGTTACACATGAGGCCGGATTTGGGAACTGCGTTAATATTGGCCCCACTGCCTTCAGTGGGCTTAGCAAACCTTCAGAAGCTATCTCAGTCCTGGGACCTCCTGAAAATCAGCTAGTCTTAGAAGAACCTTGCAAAGACATTGGTGCTTCCTGGTCCAGCTAATCCACAATGCTGAGTGTCCGCTGATGTCAGCATCTCCCCCAAAGAGGAGAGTGAGAGGGACAGTAACCAGGTCAGACCTCCATGTTGGAAATCCTTAGGACTTGAAAGCAACTAACTCCCAATTGATGGAAAAATCAAAAAGATTTGTCTTGCTTTAAACATGAAGCTAACTGGACACTATTAAGCTACCAGAGTTCCCTCCAGTGTATTTTCTCATTCCTTCATTGATTAAACACATATTTTTTAAGCGGCCCTTCTGAATCACCAGCGCCATCTCTGTGCCCACCACATGAATCTGAATGGTTGCAGAGTCAGCTTTCAGCCTGGTTTTCCTGGAGGAACTAGATACAAAGGCAACAGAGCACCGAGGTTAACAGCATTATCTTTGGCCTCAAACAGGGCTGAGATTCAGATTGCACACGTACTATCTATGTGGCCTTAAGCAAGAGACATCTTTACTTCTTAGTCACTCATCTACAAATTGGGAAAAGTAAGAGTGCCTTCCTTATAAATTAGTGAGTAGATTAAATGAGAAACTCGTGTAAAGGGCTTAGCATAACCATAACAAGCCCTCAATAAAGAAGACATTTCCAGTTAATAGAGTAGTCTCTGCTCCACACAGTTGCATACTAAAGTGAGGCTGTGATGGGGGTTCTCTGGCCCAGCCAGGAGGGGTATTTTTTCAGTGACTTTATTTAGAATTGCTGGTGTAGGTTGGTCTCCCTTGGAATCATTGGTCAGTTGTGTATATATTGGTGAGTTGAAATTAGGTGTCATGCAAACGTAGACTAAGATCTTAGGACGTAAGGTGACCAACGTGTACCAGCGTGCCCGAGACTTTCTCACATCGAGCACTGAGAGTTCCATCTTCCCTCAGTCCTGTGCAACGGGGACAGTTGGTTACCCTGTACCTGTCGGGCATTAAGTAAAGATGGTGGGGAAGATAAGAAGCCTGGGTTCAGGGCCGGGCGCGGTGGCTCAAGCCTG
>NW_012102144.1:3880819-3885433 GCF_000951045.1 Mandrillus leucophaeus | reverse complement strand
GGCGTGGTGGCGGGCGCCTGTAGTCCCAGCTACTCGGGAGACTGAGGCGGGAGAATGGTGTGCACCCAACAGGAGGCAGAGGTTGCAGTGAGCCTAGATCGCGCCACTGCACTCCAGCCTGGGTGACAGAGCGAGACTCCGTCTCAAAAAAAAAAAAAAAAAAGAAGCCTGGGTTCAAATACCAAGAGTTTGAATGGCATTTGTATAACAACAAAGGAGAAAGAACTACTCACTAAATGTGTGCATACATGTGCACACACATGCACACACAGATTCATAAGTTTCAGAGCTTGGCTCACATAGGCTTTGCCAGATCCCCTGCCTTTAGCCTCACACAAACATCTGCCTCTACCCACTGATCACCTCCATATGCCCAGACTCATGTGGCTGAGCCTGGAAGTAGTGAGTTAGCAACCATCTCCTCATGCCCTTTCTTGTCTCATGTGTTTTGATGTGCCTGCTAAGGGAATGTTCAACATGTTCTCAAGGAGGCCACACAGACATGCAGTCTGAGCCAAACTGATCACTGCATAATTGATAATAGGCCTTTTGTATTCACATTCTATTTAGATGATTGTATGGAGCAGGTGACAGGTGTTCCGAGAACATTACCCAAGCTGCCTGTTGCCGAGAACATCCTGAGACCAGCTGGGGCGAGGAGCCCAGAGGAAATCCCCATAGTAATTTAATAGTTCACAGGGCTTTGGGTTTGTGAGGATTACAATGAAGAATTAAAGTGATATTGACCACCCACCGAAGAAGGGCCTTTGTGCTTTTCCCTTGATATTTCTACATTTATTATTTTGTTCCCAAGTGACCAAAAGCAATTTTTTTTTTTTTCTTTTTTTTTTTTTTTTTTTTTGCAAAGGATGTATGTTGCCACTTAACAGGAGAAACAAACAGGAGAAACAGAAACCATGTATTAATGTTAGTGAGAAGCCTGCTTTGAAACACCCAGCTTAGGGTATACCGGTTTTGGGGTGGATGAGGATTGCTAACTACTTTTTTCAAAGGATTTGTACCAGAGCCAAATATTTAAGGAAAATCGTAGAATGTGACTTTCAGAATTAGAAGTGGGTTCCGAAACAGAACTAGGAGGAACATTTTACTTGATTTCTCACAACTCATACTCTAGGTTCACAGACACCTTTTTCGAATTTGATAGAGCCACTACCTGGCTCTGCATTCTAAAATTTAGTTTCAATTGGCCTCACCTGCTTTCGCAGGCAGTTTGGTTGCTTAGAACAAGCTTGGGTCAGAATTTATTCATTGGCTCATTCCACAAGCATTCATCAAGTGTGCCAACTATATTAAGTCCACTCTGTGAGACACAGTTCATTCAATATTCATCTCAGAGATACTTCTGCGGCATCAGCTGTGTGACACACCCTCAGCAAGCCAAGCACTGGAGACACAGTCTGCACTTGGAGCTTACGTTCAATGAGGCTCATGGAAACTTCTAATGATACTTGCTTTGGAGAAAAATTAAGTCAGGTAAAGAAAGGGGGCCGGGTGCGGTGGCTCACGCCTGTAATCCCAGCACTTTGGGAGGCCGAGGCGGGTGAATCATGGAGTCAGGAGATCGAGATCGTCCTGGCTAACACGGTGAAACCCTGTCTCTACTAAAAATACAAAAACAAAATTAGCCAGGCGTGGTGGCGGGCGCCTGTAGTCCCAGCTACTCGGGAGACTGAGGCGGGAGAATGACGTGAACCCAGGAGGCGGAGCTTGCAGTGAGCTGAGACTGTGCCACTGCGCTCCAGCCTGGGTGACAGAGCGAGACTCCATCACAAAAAAACAAACAAAAAACAAAAAAGGTAGGAAGTGCTGGAGTAGGGAAGTCGAAGGTAATATTTGAGCAAAAACTTGAAAAAGGTGAGTGAACGAGCTAAGTAGATATTTGGGTGGGGGAAATCTGACAGGACAAAAAGCCTGTGCAAAGGCCGCAGGGCAGAAAATACTGGCATGTTTGAAGCTATTGTGAGGACTTCAGCTTCACTCTAAGTGGAAAACCTCCGTGGCGCTTGGACAAAGTAGTGTGATCCAAGTGAGGTTTTAACAGGATCACCTCGGGGTGCTCCTTGAGAAATAACACAAGGGGAGAAAGACATATTCTACCCCTCAACAGGCATGAACAGACATTTGTAACATTTTATTTTACATGAGGCAGAAAGAAATAACAATGAAATAATAAAAAGCCTGCTGAGCAAAGGGTGGTTAATTTCAAACATGAGGGACAGCTTCTTAGAGGAAGTGACTGTAAGAAAAACTTTTTTTCCTTCTCATTCTTTAAGTCCTCACTTCCTCGCTCTCTTCCTTCTTCCCTCTCTCCATCTTCCCATATGTCTTTCAAACATTCTCCAAAGTAGATAGGTATGTCAGTCTATCTACTTTTGTGAATGTTTGAAATTTTCTCTAATAAAATATTTTTAAAACTCAGGTCATTCTCGTGAAAAACTGCAATCCATAACATTAAAGGCTTGGCATGTTTCAGAAATTATATCTCTGAAAGCCTTTTTGTGGGGAACCAATCTCTGAATGCAGTGGTTCATAAGAGCAAACATTTCAGGAAATAACCATTTTAAATACAGCCGTGAACCATATAATGATGTTTCAGTCAGCAACAGAGCACATATACAAAAAAGGTCATCTAGCAAGCTAAGATCAATTTACTGTTGAAGAAAGAAAAAATACTTTTAATAAATCTAGAGTAACCTAAGTGTATAGTGCTTGTAAAGTCTACAGTAGTGTGCAGTAATGTCCTAAGCCTTCACATTCTCTCATGACTCACTGACTCACCCAGGGCAACAACTTTTTTTTTTTTTTCCCCAAATTGGTTTTTTTTCATTATACTTTAAGTTCTGGGATACATGTGCAGAACGTGCAGATTTGTTACACAGGTGCACACATGCCATGATGGTTTGCTGCACCCATCAACCCATCATCTACGTTAGATATTTCTCCTAATGCTATCCCTCCCCTAGTCCCCACACCCGCCGACAGGCCCCGGTGTGTGATGTTCCCCTCACCCAGGGCAACTTCTAATCCTGAAAGCTCCATTCATGATAAGTGCCTTATACAGCTGTATCATTATTTATCTTTTATACTGCATTTTTACTGTACCTTTTCTACATTTAGGTATGTCTAGATACACAAATACCATTATATTACGATTGCCTATAGTATTCAGGACTGTCATATGCTGTACAGTTCTGTAGCCTAGGATCAATAGGCTATACTGCATAGCCTAGGTGTGTAGTAGACCATCTAGTTTTGTGTAAATACACTCTGTGATGTTTGCACAATGACAAAACGATCGAACAATACAGTTCTCAGAACATACCCCCATCATTAAGCAACACATGGCTGGATATAAACAAGATAGTGCATGTTTTTCTCTGTCTCTTGATTTAACTTACTGATGTGCCACCACTTATTTTTTACTCTTAGTTCCGTAATATTGTCTTAGTTCCATAATATGTAATGCATACCCAACAGAGGTACTTGAAAGGAAGGAGGGTGCTTTGAGGCAGTCATAGAAAGAGGAAGATCTTAATTACCAGGTTGTAGCACATGGTAGATATGTAACAAATATTTGTAAAACTGATCTTTGAAACAATTTGTATCCAAGTATCTCATCACTACTAGACTTAGTCTATTAATTCTTAAAAGAACAGAACACTAGAGGTCAGTCTTCACATTGAGAAAGAATGGAAAATATAGTAAGATAACACAATCTCTTTGAGTCTTTTAAATAGTGAGAAAATTGTTAGAATAACCTTCACAAATATCATGCAACTTTCATTATTAATACAGTTTAAAAGTACTAAAATCATTTAGATACACAGTATATAAATGTATATGTGTTTACATTTTAATGGAGTATATGGGAAGTATTGTATCACAAATTGGATTTTTTTCCAGCACTCAGTCTAATACGACATATTTTAAGAATTTTTAAATTAAATTTTATTTTTTTATTTAGACAGAGTCTCATTCTGTCGCCAGGCTGGAGTGCAGTGGCGCCATCTTGGCTCACTGCAACCTCCACCTCCAGGGTTCAAGCGATTCTCCTGCCTCAGCCTCCCAAGTTACTGGGACTACAGGCGTGCGCCATCACACACAGCTAATTTTTGTATTTTTAGTAGAGACAGGTTTCACCATGTTGGCCAAGATGGTCTCAATCTCTTGGTCTCATGATCCACCCACCATGGCCTCCCAAAGTGCTAGGATTACAGGCGTGAATGACCATGCCCGGCCTATTTTAACAATCTTAAGCCTAAATTAGAAGACAGAAAATTGAAATGGAAAGTCAGACAGGTTAAATAAACTCTCTGCAAACATACCCTATAAAATCCAGAGTAGTTTAAATGCTTCAGCAGAGACTGGCTTCTGTCACTGCTTCTTTTGAACCAATTTTCCTTCCCAGGTAGTGGCTGGGACGGACCCGGGGCCCTCAGTTCCTCAGCTTCGAGATAACTAGACCTTTACCAGTTGTTTAAGGCTACCAGATTCTTCTTTCTTCAAATGTCCCATTTTCTTCCCTTTACACAGACTATATCTACCAAAGCCTTGGACACTAGCATATTTTCTCTGCCGAAATTCTGCCCATTT
>NW_012102144.1:3874573-3879904 GCF_000951045.1 Mandrillus leucophaeus | reverse complement strand
TTTGTTAGAGAAAGCCTACTTAAAGCAGGTGGGAAGACAAGCTACAGAATGGGAGGCAAATAAATATATGAAGAGCTCTCGAAATTCAACAGGAAAAAAAATAAACAATCCAATTAGAAAATGAATAAAACACAGAAATAGACATTTTCACGAAAACGATGTACAGAACAGCATATGAAAACATGTCCAAGCTCATTAGCCATCAGAGAAATGTGGGTTAATGAGTTACCACTACCCACCTGTCAGAATAGCTAAAATAAAAAGAGCAACAGCACCAAATGCTAGGGAGCATGAGGAAAAACTGGATCACTCGTATATTGCTAATGACAATGTAACGTGGTGCCCTCCCTCTGGTAAACTGTTTGGCAGTTTCTCATTAACTAAATATAGTAACCAGAAAGCCCAGCAATCATACTTTTAAGTATTTATTCCAGAGAAATAAAAAACTTATATCCACATGAAAACCTCAACAGGAATGGGCATAGCAGCTTTATTCATACAATCTCAAACTGGAAACAACCCAGATGTCCTTCACCGAGTGGATAAACAAGCTGTGGTGCATCCGTCCATACCAGGTGATATGGTTTGGATCTGTGTCCCCACCCAAATCTCACGTCAAATTGTAATCCCCAGTATTGGAGGTGGGACCTGCTGGGAGGCGATTGGATCATGGGGGTGGTCCTTCATGAATGGTTTAACATCATCCCCTTGGTGCTGTTGTCACATTCGTGAGTGTGTGTGTGTGTGTGTGAGAGAGAGAGAGAGATCGAGATCTGGTTGTTTAAAAGTGTGTAGCACCTCCCTGCTCTCCCTCTTGCTGCTCCAGCCATGAGACATGCTGGCTCCCCTTTCGCCTTCCACCATGATTGTAAGTTTCCTGAGGCTTCCTCAGAAGCTGAGCAGATGCCAGAATCATGCTTCCTGGACAGCCTGTGGAACCATGAACCAATTAAACCCCTTTTCTTTATTAATTCCCCAGTCTCAGGTATTTCTTTATAGCAGTGCAAGAATGGACAAATACACCAGGGAATACTACTTAGTAGTAAAGAAGAACAGACTATCAATATTGCAGCAACTTGGATGAGTCTCCAGGGAGTCATGTTAAGTGAGAAAAAAAAAAAAAAGCCCAAAAAATTACACACTAGTGACTCCATTTATAGAACATTTATGAAATGATAAAAATTTTAGAAACTGAGAACAGATTAGTGGTCACTAGGGAGATAAGAAACCATAGGAGGAGGATGAAGAGAGGGAGGGAGTTGGATGTGGTTGTAAAAAATCAACATGGGGGATCCTTGTGGTGATGAAACTGTTCTCTGCCTTGACTGTTGTGGTGAATATATGAACCTGCAATGTGAAAAATTATATAGAACTAAATACAAACACAGCAGCACAAATGAGTCCAAGTAAAACTGAAAAAAATCTGAATATGATTGGTGGATTGTATCTGTGTCAATTACGTGGTTTAAAATTATACTGTAGTTCTGCAAAATGTCAACATTGGGGGAAACTGGATAACAGGGATACAGAATCAGTCTCTCTGTATGATTTCTGACGCCTAAATGTGAACCTTCAATTATAGCCAGAAAAACTTTCAATTAAAAGTATACATAAAACAATGGTTAAAGAATTCAATCAATGCAGCCAGTCAGTGAATGGAGATTTAAATATGGCTTCAGACTCTTAACCAATTTTTTCTGCTTGTTCAGACTTAAATTCTATATGACATTATCTGCAAATTGGTTGTTTCCATGTCCTGAGTTTACTGCTAAAGAGTTGATCAAAATAATCTGAGATGACAGTTCTCCAAGGCAAAAGAAAAAAAACGTAATTTTCCAAGTAGATTGGTCATTTGAAGAATTGCCACCAAAATTACAGTACTGGAGAAGGAAAATGGTAATGTTGTGGCAGCACAAATCTTTCCTTGCTTATCACGCTTTCAGAATATTTTGCCAGGCTGTGTGGATGAGAACAAGAAATGGAGTCTCTAATTGGCATGTGCATTCACGTCATGTGGGGAGTGTTGGCATTAAAATCTTTTTTTTTTCTCGCCTTCGACAGAATAAGCCCATCTATGCTTCTGCCGCCACCCTTCTTCTCACATTATTATCAGGTCTGTTAAACACCAAATTTCCCAGGCATTCATTTCTCAAGAAGCCTCACTTTCCCAAACCAATTCAAGTAACATAAATTATTTTCTAAATAACTAAAAGCAAAGGAAAAATTACACGTTTCCCCCAACCCCTTCTACCATCCCAGAATCACCTCTGATCTCCCAAATGACCAGAAGAAACACTTTAATCAGTAATTTCTGGCCAAAAGACGACTTTCCAGGAATTAGGTGGCCTTTAAGGTCACACCTAAATGTGGAAGAGGCTGGGTGGATCAGGCAGGGTAGGGAATCTCTGCTGTGATAATAACATCAAAACCTTACAATGACAGGGTTAAGCTGTACATGTGACCAAATCACATGGTACCTCCCGCTCCCCTACTCCCCCTACACACAAAGGACTGCCTCTAAAAACTGGAAAAAAACTGCATAAAGTCTTTAGTCTAGCTAATAGTGCTATACCAACGTCAGTTTCCTGGTTGATATCATACTACAGTCATGTGCCGTGTCACCACTGGGGGAAGCTGGATGAAGGGTTCCTAGAACATTGCATCCTATTTTTGCAACTTTCTCGAAATCTACAATGATCCCAAATAAAACATGCCAGGTTTCCTTCTCACTCACACAATTCTCCCTCTGCAATGGGGCCAAGTTCTCTCTAGGCCCAGGCTGAGATGACAGTTCCCATCTGAAACGTTGCCCAGGGAAAGCAAGCTTAGAATTATCCAGCCCTGGCCAGAAGCAATACACGAAACTGTTTCTCACCACTTGTTGCCAGATCTCCTAGTCACAAGGGTGGGCAGAAGGGGCAAGGAGGAGGGAATTATGTAATCTTTCTAAGTGCTCAGAAGGTAAAAACCTTCTGAGGTTTGTGCTATATTTGGTGAATAGCACAAAGTATGACCACACTGAATCAAGTGACAAGCTGAAAAACAAGCTGTCCCTGTTCTAAATATAAATTCTAAGCCCCTAAAAAAGATATTCAGAAAGGACCTACTCACCTTATTAGAAAATAAACCTCTTTTTTCCCCAGGTGAATTCAGGTTTCACTGCTTATTAGCAATGTGACTTGGAGCATATTACGTACACCAGGTGCCTCTGAGCTTTAGTTTCTTCATCTGTGAAACGGGCTTGTGGGGAAGATTAAAGGAGATGACATATGCAAAATGCTCAGTGTGGAGTCTGCAGGGAGGCATTCAAATAGTAAATACACAATACATGTTAGCAGTTACTGTTACCATTACTATTTTGCTATCATTATTTTGTTGTTATTAATTGTCTCCACTATCACTTGCCCTTCCAGGAGTGATTAGAACTCAGTCCATCAAGACTTAATATGAAGGAGACTTAATTGAAGGAGAAATAGGGACAGGCATGCTGGAAGTTGAAGGACATCCATTTATAAATAATTTGATTGAACTATTATTCACTCCTCTTAAACCTTGATTCTTATACTCTCATGTATCCAGTGCAATCTCTCTGAAACCCTATGAATCTTAGTATATTAGTAATATTAATATGTTAAGAAGGAATATAGAACAGTGGTTAAGATTGATTCTGCAGCCTCACCACCTGGGTTTGAATGCACTTTCGTCATTTATTAGCTATGTGACCCGGAGCAGGTTACTTAACCTCTCTATGTCTCAATTTCCTCATCTAGAAAACTGGCTGTTATGAGATTAATTTGGGTTTATATTTTACACCAAATACCAGGGAAACAGCATCAGCCACACAAGACATGATGTCCCTTTCCCCTCTCACTGATCAAATAGACAAATATTCTGAAAACATACAAATTCACTCATACTTAATAGTACAGTTCTCTCAAAATTTAAGCACTCCAGGTTTAGGTGGTGAGAAAAGCAAAGGTGTGTAGCTGAATAGAAAGGAGCTGATTTTAGAACTTTTTTTGTTTTTTAATTAAGGAAACCTAGGATTCACTTTGGGTGGTGAATAATCTCAGAGTTCACAAAAGTAACTCCTTTTCTTGGTTAATCGTATGTCACCTTTGCACAAGGCAGAAAAGGGACTGCTGTTTCCCTGCATGGTGCAGAGGAGTAACACCTGTTCATAGGTAGAAATCCTCTGGAAATGCCCCGAGGACTCCTTCATTTCCTCATGGCTGCTGGTGGAGTTGGAGGCTAGTCCCAGAACCTTTTATTCAGACGACATTTTAACAACTGTGTCCCCTGTGCTCTTGCTGCATTTCCTCAAAGGCTAAAAAAAAAAACCTATCTAATCTGTCAGAAGGGCCAATCTAATCTGCCTTGTTAACTGTGTTTATGGAATAAAATGTTTTATAACATTATATATCATAAAACTCAACATATAAAGCAGATGCAAAATGTCCCTGAAACTGCAAATATTGACCAATCTCTTTTCCTCCCCAAGCAGATAAACGTGTGATATAAGAAATATATTATCTGTCATCAAAGGACAATAATAGAGAAAGTCACAGTTGAACTGTTTCACCCACCACATCCACTTATTCAGTAATGGCCATTATGGCCCAAGCTGCCTAGAAACATTTTATAATAAAGCACGGTTTTTAAACGCTTTTTCAAAATTACATTGGCTACTTTAAATCTGCATGTAGTCAAGTGCATGCAGAATTATCTGTGCAAGTGCACCATATCTAAAACTCTAGTCAAATGTTTCCTATCACCTACTATTATTTCTTAACCTCCAACCTAGTTTCTCCCAAAGTGTAGCCCACACAGCCGAGTAACTGGGGAAGCTTCTTAAAGATGCAGGGTCCCAGGCCATCTGAATTAGAATCTCTGAGATTAGGGCCCAGGAAACATCATCTTGGAATTGCTGCAAGCCTAACAAACATTTAATAATATATTAATAGTTATAATTTAAATATAATTTTAAATGTTTTAAATAGATAAATTTGTACTATATTTCCTCCTTTAAAAAATGTCTTTTTTTTTTTTTTTTTTACCATTTCAAGTCTCTATGTGCCTTGTTAATTCTTTTGCATACATCATCTCTTTCAATCTCAACAAACCCATTTCACAGATGAAGAAACTGAAGCTCAGAGACAGCTGGTATAATACGCCCAAAGTCACATAATTAATAAGTAGCAGAGCCTGAATTCACACAGGGAGAAAAATGGGTTTATTTTTTAATAAGGTGAGTAGGTCCTTTCTGAATGTCTTCATTAGAGGCTCAGAATTTGTTATTGTTAATTCTTTCTTAGAGTTACATACTTTACC
>NW_012102144.1:3852240-3873713 GCF_000951045.1 Mandrillus leucophaeus | reverse complement strand
ATTTTGCTGAATGACAGGTCAAGCCTGGTGACAACATCATCCTAAACCAATGCTTTCCAAAGCAGTTTCCAAGAACACTAGCCCCATGGGGTGCACCTCTAGGGAAGGGTCCTTGTGCCCAAATATGTTTGCAAATTGTGCCAAACTCTCTTTCCTGTCCCCCACCACAGTGCTTCACAAAAGTACGTGTTCACATGAACGGCTCTGTAAAGTCCTGTAGTAAAGCAATTGGTGAATTTTGATCAGGCAAAAGCATTTTGCAAGCTTATTTGTCCTTAAATCCCCCTTATTTTAAATTGCTTATATCACTTTGTGAACAGTTCCACAAAGCAAGGGAACTTTGAGGTTGCAATAAGCAGCTCTCATATCTGTTGAGTCAGGGCTGTGGGGTTAAATTTCATTTCTGTACGTGTCAGTTGGATAAATCCTGTTCCGTAGGCGGAGATTTTACCCTCCCCCCTCATCTTTTAAATCCAGGCCACTGGTCATTAGTGGCAGGAACCTCCAAAGCACCCGCATTCCCACTGCCAGAAAGCAGGCTGGAAACCCATGCCCTGTTTACCAATGACACAGCCTGGCACAAGCAGGACAAGGTGTCAGCATTTGTGGCCCTAGGCTGATATCTAGACCTCTTTAAGGACTCCGAAAAAAGTGATTTCCTAGGCTCCCTTCCTAAAGGATGTATCTCTTCTCTCTCAGAAATCAGAGATTTCTGTCTAATAAGCTCCAAATTATATGTGGTCAATGTGGTCACCTAGGGCCATATGTTCCAAGGCCCTGTATTAGCAGTTCTGGAATAGCTGAGTTGTGAAATACTACACGTGGGTAGTCTTTCAACTTTGCAGTTTAATACTTCTTAAATGATTTGTCTAGCTCTGGGGTCCAACAGCAAGAACTTCCCCCCTACCCATTGCCCATTGGATTTCCAGTTTTTGTCAGCACATCTTGTTCACCACTATCCCTGGTGCCTAGAACAATAATGTAGCCTGTAATTGGCGTAGAGTGGACGTTTGATGAATATTTGTTGAAGGAATGAATTAAGCAGAAAGGCTGTTAATCTAGAGCAGGGATTCCCAACCCCCTTCCCCCTGCCCCGCTCTCCCCACACCTCCAGTTATGGACCAGTACCAGTCTGTGGCCTGTTAGGAACTGGAACTGCGCTGCCCAGCAGGAGGTGAGCAGCAGGTGCGTGAGCATTACCACCTGAGCTTCACCTCCTGTCAGATTCGCAGCAGCAGTAGATTCTCATAGGAGCACAAACCCAATTGTGAACTGTGCATACGAGGAATCTAGGTTGTGCACTCCTTATGAGAACCTAACTAATGCCTGATGATCTGAAGTGGAACAGCTTCATCCTGAAACCATGCCCCCTGACCTCAGTCCCTGGAAAAATTGCCTTCCACAAAACCAGTCCCTGGTGCCAAAAAGTTGGGGACTGCTGCTCTAGAGCATCTCTGGGGCTGATCCATCAAAATCATACCTATTCCCTTAGGACGGGCAAACCTCCTGAAACTTGTGGCCATCTTCCATATACTTCTTCCACTTCCACAACTCTTGTTGCCTTAGGGCAGGGGTGGTGTCCTTAAGATCCTGTCTGAAGGCCCCTAGAGTACTGAGTGAGTGTACAAAACCAATGCCTGCAGTCAAATGCATAAAACCGGTTCTTGTTCCATCCATCACTAAAGGAAAATCACTAAGCAAAATCAGTGATTTATTAGAACAGGATAAAGAAGAAATAAAGTCCAGATTGGAGAAATGACCACTGGGCTACTAAGAGCACAAAGGTCTTTATGCAGCCAGGCTCTCTCTTGAACCTATGTCATGCCCACATCCACCCAAATATGCTGGGGGCATGTCTGACACACTGATGAAGGAGCCCCGCATTTTCTCTGATTCTGGGCTTTTTTGCTTCCTCCAAGAAGACTCCCCTCAAAATAAAAAGATAAGTGGCACAATAAACTAAATAATAAACCTAGTAATCAGAGAACTGAAACGATTCCAGGGAAAGCTTGTTGACCGTTACTCCAGGGACTCATCTCCGGAGGAGCCCTCTGAGGACATGTCTAGCTTCAAGAGAGAAGGACTCTGGTAAACACTGGAAGTGCCATTTCCCTAC
The DNA here is from genome assembly GCF_000951045.1 of Mandrillus leucophaeus. Taxonomy (NCBI): domain Eukaryota; kingdom Metazoa; phylum Chordata; class Mammalia; order Primates; family Cercopithecidae; genus Mandrillus; species Mandrillus leucophaeus. The sequence goes on along the minus strand of NW_012102144.1, from coordinate 3,871,597 downwards.
ATTTTAGGTCAAATTAGTTGAAAATGCCTGTTTAGAGCCTTGCATTAGTTCATTTTCACCCTGCTGGTAAAGATATACCCAAGACTGGGCAATTTATAAAGAAAAGGAGGTTTAGAATACTCACAGTTCCACATGGTTGGGGAGGCCTCACAATCATGGTGGAAGGCGAAAGGCACATCTTACGTGGCAGCAGGCGAGAGAATGAGAGACAAGCAAAAGGGGATTCCCCTTATAAAACCATCAGATCTTGCGAGACTTATTCACTACCATGAGAACAGTATGGGAGATTCCATACTGATTCAATTATTCGTATGGAATTAACCCCCACGATTCAATTATCTCCCACTAGGTCCCTCCCACAATATGTGGGAATTATGTGAGTTACAATTCAAGATGAGATTTGGGTAGGGACACAGCCAAACCATGTCAGGCCTCTTTAACAGAGCATCACAAAAATGAAAAAGTTATTCTTTTCTCCTTCTACCAGGCTCATGCACAGTTTTTGTGCACAGAGGGCTCAGTGTGTCTCTCTTGGCAGGGAGCTGCAGTTTTCGGCAGATCAGAAGGGATGCTTCCTTCCCTGAGAAACAGGCCAAGTTCTTTATAGTGTCTGGAGGCCGGGCAGCCACCACCTGCAAAGAGCTCCCTGCTCAGGAGAGCAAAGACTGGTGCTTGAAGCTTCTCAGATACCACGGGGGTAAACTTGCTCCCACAGATATTTGTGGGGAGGACTCTGTGGGAAGCTGAACATCTTGTATGTGCACAAGCACAGGTAGGGGCCAGGGGTTGGGTTGTTTTGTTGCAAAATAGTAAGTTGACTGTAGGATGATAAGACCTTGATGGCCAGTAAGTTTGGGCTTTAAGGACCTCCTCCTTTGGGATATCTTGAGCATGTCTACATGGATTGGGAAACTACCATTTTAGAATAAATGTTCTAAGAGAGGAACTACAGACTCAGGTTATAAAAATCAAATAATTTCAGTTGTAAGATGAACTTTGAAGGTGATTTCATTCAAATCTGTTCTTTTACAGATGAGGAAACTGATGCAAAAAGGGAAGCATGGAAGGTCATTTAGTTAGAGGAAGGAATAATTGCTTTTTCCCCAGAACCATAGTATTAAGTGATGGTTCTATTTCAGTGAATCCTGTCATGGCCCTGACATTTCAAGCTGGGCTCTGGGCTGGGTGGTAGACCACTGTGCAGCATACAGACCAGCCAATGCGATTAGTGCAAAGTTCATCACTGGGGAAAGAGCCTTGTTGCCCTGGAGATATCTAAGCCCACAGTCATTGATCTCCAGAGCAAGGCACCTACTCCAGGCATAGCGGGAAGCACCACCCTCCAAACCCAAGTCCAGAGTTCTGCTAGAAAAGCTGCTCGTGACTGCAATGTCAGTCAATTGGCCCCAGAGGTGTCCTGGGAAGTCAATGCCTCTGGTAACACACTAAGCTGCCCACCATTAGAACTCCCTGGGCTCCTGGTTTATGTTAGCACAGGAATACACTTCTCTTTCCTTTCCCATGTGAGCTGCACCATGGCAGTGAGTTGGAGTGAAACAAACCCTTGGCAGCCATCTGCAAGGGGTAAAAAAGACTTCAACTAATCACGCTTGCAGATAAAAGGCCCAACTCCTCCCTGATCGCAGGGGAATCTTTAAAAAGGCCCTTTCTTGGGCTGGGCACAGTGGCTCATGCCTATAATTTCAGCACTTTGGGAGACCTAGGTGAGCAGATCACTTGAGGTCAGGAGTTCAAGACCAGCCTGGCCAACATGGCGAACCCCTGTCTCTACTAAAACTACAAAAATTAGCCAGGCATGGTGGCACATGCCTGTAATCCTAGCTACTGGGGAGGCCGAGGCAGGAGAATCGCTTGAACCTGGGAGGTTGCAGTGAGCCAAGACTGTGCCACCACACTCCAGCCTGGGCAACAGAGTGAGACTCCGTCTCAAAAGCAAAAAACAAAACAAAGAAAACGGAAGGCCCTTGCTGGGCCTATTCTGGGAAGAGTCCTCCAGCAGACCCAGAGAGAAATTGCTGGGCGGGGAGGGGGTTCTTTTAAGCATTTCAATACTAAACTACTCATGGCTTTGTTGCAGGCCTCTCCAGAAATTCAAAATCATACAAATTTGAAGAACAGACATCGTAAATTTCACACGAGGATAAGCACAGAGAGGATCAGTTGGGGTCTAGGCATCACAGACCCACCCCACCAGCTTTTTTTTTTTTTTTTTTTTTAAGAGACTGGTCTTACTCGGCTGCCCAGGCTTGACTGCAGTGGCATGATTATGGTTCACTGTAATCTTGAACTCCTGGCCTCAAGCGATCCTCCCATATCAGCTTCCTGAGTTGCTAGAATTTACGGTCACATGCTGCCACACCTGGCTCCCCCGATCCCCTCTTCTACCAGTTCTCCACCTGCACAAACTGGATCTTCTTTAACTCTCACTTTTTTAAGAGAGAATACTTGCCCAGTAATCCATTTATCCATTCATTATTTATTTAGTGAGTCCCAGACGCTGTGCTAAACATCAGGGATGCAACCATGACATGACATATGTTCCTGTCTGCAATGAGCCTGCGGTGTGCTGGAGATCTCGATGACTGCTCCACAGGTAACAAATGCCGGGATTGGCATCAGTAGCGAATGACAGGATAATGCACTGGAAGGGCACCTGACTCAGACTTGGAAGGTCAGGAAGGGCATCTTAGAAGAAGTGATGTTTTAACCAGGATCTTAAGAATAATCCAGTCACTTGTGAAAGGTGAAGGTACAAGGGTGATATAAGATAGTGGGACTGCACATAGAGGAAACAGTTTGTAAACTAAAGCTCAGAGGCGAGAAAGGATTTCTGGTTCATCTAGAAATCTGAAAGATTAAGATGATTTAGATTAATGAAAAGAAAAGAACATAGAGATGGGAGTCCCAGGTCCACGGCTCTGGGGCTGGCACAGTGATGTACTAGCAGTGTGACCTTACACAAGTCACCTCTCTTGGAGCCTCGGTTTCCTCATCTGTAATACAAAGGGATTGGCCTGGGAGACAATAGAGAGTAGAGGAACATAAAGCCCCCACCCCATGTCACTGGCACAAAGATCCTTGAGGGACTTGTGCTGGAGGGGCAAGGCCGGTCACCTTGGTCTCCGTCTTTGTAGCTACTCCATGTTCCTGCAGTCATGTGGGAAGGAGGGCACCAGGGAGGCAGTGGAAACTTTCCCAGGACCTGGGGCCACTGAAGTCGCCAACGAGTTCTATTATCAGAAGGAGACATTTGTACAGTCCTCGCTCTTTGATAGTCTGTGTCTAAAATGTTTTGTTAAGCCTGGAAAAAGGCAAATACTTAGGTGTGATTAGATGGAATGCTGAAAGAACTTTCAATGCTAATGAATGGAAAGCAAATATTGATTGGAACTTGTTAAAATGGTGTATAGCATAAAAAACAATGTTTACTAAGGCACTTACGCTTGTCCTACACATAGTAGGTACTTAGTAATTATTTTGGCTTGATTTAAATAAACATGTATTACATCTAGTAACCCTGATACTAGATGTTTGTTACATAGGAATTGTTACTATTTGATTTCCAAAAAAAAAAAAAGTCACCTACTTTTAGGCCAAGTTTTCAATGTATTCAGTTAAACTCATGGGATGTTTTTCTCCATGTAAATAATTTTCTTCTGACTTGAAACAGTACCCGTGGCAGTGACCAAACAAATGTCAGTCAAGGCAAAGCCGTATCATCACACCACAACATGTTGTAATCAAGGTCATAGACCAAACTCATGCTTTATCTCTCATCTACTAAGGTCTTTGTGCTGCTGAGAACAACTGTTACAAATACTGGAAGATATTGCTTAAAGGCAAACAGAATGAGTACTTGGAGGAGGTGGCCCCATAAATTATATATTTGATAACTGATTCCACTTTTAAAGGAAGCTGCTTCTGTTTTTAAATACCCATGAGATAGGTGCCCCCTGCAGAGCTATAACCTATAGTCTTTTAAACTATACATAAGAACCATTTAAAATACGTTGGTAGGTAAGACTGTGTTAACATAAACAAAGAGGTTAAGTTTGGGAAGGTTATACTTTGGTTTCACGAAAACACATGTCAAGCTGTTCAGCCCACGTTACACCTGGTGCACACATCACACTGTAATCACTCAAGCCATGCGTCATTTCATCTCCACTCACCCAAAACAAGAGATGTCACCAGTAAAAGATATTTTCTAGGTGGGAGAAGTTCAGGTAAGGATTTCAAAGGCAAGATAATTTAAAAGCAGCTAGTGTGAACTTATTCTCAAAAAACCCTAAAAGTTAGAGAAGAGCATATGCGCCCTTTGGAACAGACATGTAACTGGAATGTCACCACCCCTTCTTGAGTTTGAGAGGCACCAATATGTATTCCCAGACCATGTGTTTTCAAGCACCCTCACTTGTCTGAGAGCCACCTAGGAAATAGCTGATAACAGCTCCAGAAATCACCACAAGGGGGAGCATTGACCTGGCGAGTTAAGCCCTAGGGGGCAGTGTCAGATGGAGTCTACAGTCTGGACTTAACAGGGCATGTCACGAAGCCAACTTCCATCATTCACAGGTTCAGCCATTACCCAGGCTGCAAGCCAGCCCTGTAACACTTAGTCCGTGTGAGCTGAACATCTACCACCTTTTAGGATCCCAACCAAACTCTTTTTTTTTTTTTTTTTTTTTTTTGAGACGGAGTCTCGCTCTGTCGCCCAGGCTGGAGTACAGTGGCGCGATCTTGGCTCACTGCAACTCCGCCTCCCGGGTTCACACCATTCTCCTGCCTCAGCCTCCCAAGTAGCTGGGACTACAGGCACCCGCCACCTCGCCCGGCTAATTTTTTTGTATTTTTAATAGAGACGGGGTTTCACCGTGTTAGCCAGGATGGTCTCGATCTCCTGACCTTGTGATCCGCCCACCTTGGCCTCCCAAAGTGCTGGGATTACAGGCATGAGCCACCGCGCCCGGCCCCAACCAAACTCTTATCCTACAAGTCACCCCAGGGGTCTGGAAGCTTCTCAAGCAAAATGTTTTCTTTACTCCCTGTCCTGAACATTGGAGTGTGCTGCGTAAACCTCTCAAGAAAGCTCAACTCAAATGTCTGCAATCCTTCTTAGAAAGGGGAGGATCTGTCTTTTGGGCCCTATGAGTAATTTCTAATGCTGACCACGGGGACTCCTCAAAAACATTTCTACTAGAGCAAGAATGTTGAACAATTTGTGTAACCTCTCCCAGGTACCTACTATAACCCATTCTAGAAATCTAAGTAGAAAACTCTGTTTTTCCATCTAGTGTCCATGCAAGGATGGTGCATTTCTGCCAAAAATAAGTTTGGGGTTTGGCGTGTTATCTCTAGTTGATTCTTAGAAATGACTGACCAAAGAAAGTGAAGGGGAAAAGAAAACAATTTGTGGAAAACTCGTAAATAACTTTGTCCCCCCCCCTCAAAACTCTGTAAATGTAAATAACACAACGTATAAGGAAAATACACCCAAATTTAATGTGCAGTTTGGTTGCCATGTAGCTGTTCATACATATTTTGCCACCTAAAGAAAATTGTACAGCTTCTAATTGTTTTGTTCTGTTTTGTTTTGTTTGAAACGGAGTTTTGCTCTTATTGCCCAGGCTGGAGTGCAATGGCTCAATCTCGGCTCACTGCAACCTCTGCCTCCCGGGTTCAAGTGATTCTCCTGCCTGAGTCTCCCAAGTAGCTGGGATTACAGGCATGTGCCACCACACCCAGTTAATTTTTGTATTTTTAGTAGAGATGGGGTTTCTCCATGTTGGTCAGGCTGGTCTCGAACTCCCGACCTCAGGTGATCCGCCCACCTTGGCTTCCTAAAGTGGTGGGATTACAGGTGTGAGCCACCGTGCCCGGCCTCTAATTGTTATTGTGACATATTTTCTTCTGGCTTTACAATTTATTTTTGTAACTGAGGCCTTAGACCCTAGATGCTAAGACAGTGCGGGTCATTTTTGTGTAGAAAGTTACGCTGATCTTGACAATTCACTTTTACTTGACAATTCACTTTTTGGCCAGAGGAAATAAAAAGAAAGTATATTGGTGTGCAATATACCAGCTTTGGAAAATGAGAACAGTTTAAGGATCTGTTTAGAATTTACATGTCTCCCAACCCAAAACTCACTGTTGTTCCTATTATTGCAGTTTCATTGGAGTAGAAAATTTAACCTGATGACCAGGAAACTGAAGAGACTCAGTAGCCTAAGAAGGGGATTATTCAAAGGAAAAAGGTCCTAACTTACGTGTTGAAATTCTCCTGTTCAAAATCTTCTAAGGGAGAGAATAGGCCATGTAGGAACATTACTGATATTGGTCATTTGTGTTTCTGAAACTCTTCATAGGAAACCACCTTGGCATACATTGTTACTTTGAATTTTCACAACAACCCTGAGAAACTGGCTCGAGGGCAGTTATTATTCTTTACAAATAAGAAAATTGTAGATGTCAGGCTCACGGTCACCCAAATAACTGGCAGAATCAGCCCTCAAGTCCAGACCTTCTTTCTGAATTTGAAAGTTCACTGCTTTTTTTGTATTCTTGCTGCTACTTCTTAAGAAGCAGAAAACAGGCTCATTTGATTGTGAGGCCTTTCAAGAGTAACTATACTTGCAGGCAAATAGTGTCTCCACAATAAAACTGCCTACTTCTTTGCAAGAGATTTCACAAAAAAAGGCTTTTTCTACTCATGCTTACTGTCAGCGGTGAGACATAAAACTGAAAATGTCTTAAAGGACTAAGTTAGCATTTTGATGCCGTGAGCCTTTTAAATACCCCATTGTCTCTGAAGAGAAGGACAATCAGCCTTTGTACTGCCGGGGCATTCTTCATCCATCCCGGATCCCTGGAAGGCCCCCATTCCTCAGAAGGGCTGTTGTCTTTTTCCTGCCACAACATCAGCGCGACATATCTCACACTTAAGACGGCAGCCTACTCAGTCCCCATTCATAGATTCCTCTGGAAATTAATGTCTGCTACCTCCACCCCCTCAAAAAGAAAAAAAAAAAAAAAAAGCTCTGGCTTTGTGAAAAGAGTTATTGGAAATAGAACTTGTGAAAAACCCTTACCATGCAATGGGAACTCAGACAATAATGTTTTGTAACAGTTCTGTTTGATGTGTACTGACGGGAATTAATCATTTTAGTTAACAGAATTGCTCTTTGTTATGTAAACTTTGTAAAGTCTGCCTCATATGACCTCTTGCGTTTGGGGAATCCACTGTTCAAAACTGTCATCTTTCTGTGGACAGCAGTATTCCTCTGGCCACTTACGGGACCACATTACTACTTGACTTCAAAATCTGCCCCGCTGCTGGGTTGGATGCCAAGCTAAGCAAAGATGAAAATACTGTAAAATATGTACACATACAAGTCCCATTCCCCAAGAAATGATTAAGTGGAATGAATATTTGTTTTCCCGCTTCGCCTTTTCATAAATAGCCAGCCTCTATCAAAAATGACCACAACCCTAAAAATACACCATTTCCAGATTAACACACTTCTGTTCACTTTAGATCTCTGTCTTTTCTAAATGTATAAAATGAACAAATCGAGTGCCTTGGAGAACACAAATAGTTTGCCCTGGGATTGTGTATTTTTAGGTTGGATATTTAAGGTAGGTTCCCACCAAAATCACCGTCTCCTCAGTTCCCCTAAAGATGGAATTCTCTCCTCACACGGTTTCCCTAACCTCTCTAATATGGCTTGAGCCAGCTCTTCCCATCTTAGCTAGTAGGTTTGCATTCTGTAAAACAGCCTACCGCCATCATCACAGAGACCATCATCAGACTGTTAGAATCCATTCTTTTTTTTTTTTTTTTTTTTTTTTGAGACAGAGTCTCGCTCTGTCGCCCAGGCTGGAGTGCAGTGGCCGGATCTCAGCTCACAACAAGCTCCGTCTTCCGGGTTCACGCCATTCTCCCGCCTCAGCCTCCCGAGTAACTGGGACTACAGGCACCCGCCACCTCGCCCAGCTAGTTTTTTTGTATTTTTTAGTAGAGATGGGGTTTCACCATGTTAGCCAGGATGGTCTCGATCTCCTGACCTCGTGATCCACCCGTCTCGGCCTCCCAAAGTGCTGGGATTACAGGCTTGAGCCACCGCGCCTGGCCTAGAATCCATTCTTCAGTCTCTTTGTGCCCATGAGAATCTAGAATGACTTCACTAACGACCAAGATTCGTCAAGACCCCTTGAACTAGAGCTAGACTCTGTCTCCTAGGTTGTTAACCTCCTACAGTTGGCTGTGAAGTAGTCAGTCCCTATGTTTACCACAAGTGTGTAGCTGATAAGCCCATTGTTAGCCTCAAATTATTTATCTGCAAATGCAAGGGACATATCAATACATCAACATAACATACAGAGAAAGAAAGCAGGTGTCAGACTAGAAAAGATCTGAGGTTGAATTCTTTTTCTGCTACTTGCATATGACCTGTATGATATTGCAAAGAAATGTCTCAGGACTTATTTCTCTCTTGTATAGTAAGAACAACACATGGTGGAAATTGAACTAACACATACTAAAGCAGAACTTAACACATGGAGCGTAGTAGGTGTTCAACAAATGACAGCTGCTATAATTACTATTGTTATAGTCTCTGCTATGACTCCTTTCTATTACTAAAATAAAGTCAATTTTCCACATGGTTTTCAAGAGAAAATTAGGAAACCATCCCAGGAAATAGATCATTATTCTTTTTAAATTCTAGCTTTTTTTTTTCCTTTTCTACCCCAGGTTTTCAGATATGTAAATCTTTAAACCCCTGTGGAATGCTCATTGACATCAATAAGGACACATGATAATTTAATCATATGTTCTTGATTCAGTTGGTTTTTAAAAGAAAAGGATAACATAACGGAAAATTACAAAAGCAAAGCACTTAGCCCCTAATACTTCTTTCTTTGAGGTGACAGAAAAAGCCCTTACTGGTTTCACACAAACTTTATCTGCCATCTAAGTGAAACAAGATTAAAGTTCTCATCTATGCATTTAGCACAACTGATAATTTTGTAAATGCAAAAAAAAAAAAAAAACTAGTGGGAGCGTGCTATTTGTCAAGCACAACGGTTGCCTTGTAACCCTACCTGGGTCTTCAGTGATCCCGCAACCTTATCAGAAGCTGATGGGAAATTCAGGGCACTTGTTCACCAGCTGCAGGGGGATACTGTGGCTCCTCCAAATAAAGGTAATGACAGGCATAGTCATTTGAATACTTATCTGCCAAGGTATCTGCCAGCCCATCAAATGTTCGCCGGTAAACAGGTAATCTGAACTGGTGAATTCCTGCAGACAGAGAGCAATTGAGGTCCTCTTGCCAGAGAGGGAAAGAAGAATTTGCCTGATTCAGAATGTAGGTGCTGGGCCTGCTGGCTGCTGAATAGCCTCCCATTAAAGAACATAGAAGCTTTTGCATTGGTATCGAAAGCTTGGGCATATGGGCATTGAGCCCGGCTGGGGCCTAAGGTATCTTCCTACGAAGACATCTGAGACCAGACTAAGCCAGCAAAGCTGGATCCCAGGCTTCCTCCAAGGAGACCTCCTTCTGCTCTTGCAAAGGAAACCTTCAGCACAGATGTTATTTAGTTTTTCTAATGCCGTCGACTACAGCAATGTAAAAACAGATGTATTTGAAACACACATTTGGAGGAAAAAAATATGGAGTTTATTCTATTTTTATTTATTTTTATAACATGTATTAATTTAATACAGAGAAAGAGAAAACAAATGGGCTATAATCTTACTGCCCAAGAATTTCTCTTGGCATCATTTTTGGACCTTTTTTCCCAGCTTAACACATGCAGAAATATGTACAAATCAAAAGCGTAGAGCTTGATGAATCTTCACACACTGAACACACCTTTGTTGCTGGTACCAGCTCCCAGATCAAGAGAAAACATCGTCAACCCTCCTCCAAGTCTCTTTGGTGCCTTCTAGGCATGACCCACCTCCAAGGGCAATCTTGAGCTGAACTTCTCACAGCATAGATTAGTTTTGCCCTGGCATTTTTTTTCCCTTAATCAACACAAATAATACAGTTCTGTGTAATCACAGAAACTTAGAAATACAGAAATATAAACTTGAAAGCAAAGCCCTCCCTTTCTTCTTACCTCCTTGTCCCTCAATGCAACTTCCATTAATAGACTTTTTGTTTTGTTTTATTTTTGCCTTTTTCCAGGGAAATGTGTATGCTGTTTGCTAACATTATTATGTCTTCTTCTCTTTCTCCTCCTGCCCTCCTCCTTCTCTCCCCTCCCCTTCCTCTTCCTCCTCCTCCTCCTTCTTGTTCTTTTACTTTACACACAGCACATCATATGTATGTATTGTCCTATTAGTTGCTTACCTTCTTTGTGCCATTTTTCCTCATCAAAGGCTATTTGTACAAATTTCATACTACTCTGTTAACAATGTTTCAGTAAATACTTTGGGAGACAGGGAGGAGCAACATTTCATGTTTTGTAACCAAATAAATTATGTTCTTGAATAGTAGAAAGAAGAAAAATTTTAAAAGATACCTTTTTGTCCCCTTCTGTAAAAAGGCAAACAGTGGCTCACATCTGTAATCTCAGTACTTCAGGAGGCTGAGGCAGGAGGATTGCTTGAGGCCAGGATTTGAGACCAGCCTGGGCAATGCAGAAAGACCTCATCTGTACAAAAAAATCTAAAAATTAGCCAGGCATGGTGGTGCACATCTGTAGCCCCAGCTGCTTGGGAAGCTGAAGTGAGAGGATTGCTTGAGGCTACAATGAGCTATTATCACACTACTGCACTCCAGCCTGGGCAACAGAGCAAGACCCTGTTTCAAAAAACAAAAAAGAAAGTGAACTAAGTTCCCTGTGGCAATTCCTTTCTCTTCTCCAGATTTCGGGGTTCTTCTATAACAGACATGAGAAAAGAAAACCCACTCAGCCCGTGTGAAGGACCCTCTATGCTCAGACTCCAGGAAACTCAGCCCCATCAGGGGTAGTCCTGCAACAACTGTAGAAAAGCCCATTCCTGATCTATGGTGTTTGTTGGTCTAGTATTTCATTAATATTTAATATTTTCTTTGCTATCAGGTTGAAAAATGAAAGCCTTTCTTTCCAAAACAAAATACCTAGAGATCACCTAAGTTTCCTTCAGTGAGCTGGCTTAACTTTGTTTTACTTTCACAGAGGAAATTGCCATCCTAGAGAGGCATTTTTCAGTATTGCCGACTTTAAGCCTGCAACTTTATTTTAATTGAAATATATTTTTTCCAATAGGTGGCACTAGTGTGTTTAGCTAGAGTTAATACATGCCCAGTGAGGGGAATTGTGCAGTTCAAAGTAGCTGCACTTAGCACTTATCAGCACCTTTCCCATACACTCCTAGAGGCTGTCTTGACTTCTCAGCACTTCCAATGAGATTGCAAGATACCCAAACAAGCATTTCACAAACTGGCCCTTGACTTGTGGCTAATGAAAAATAGATTACAGAAAGGGGAGAATGGATCGCCAATGAAGAATATTCCCTTTGCCCTTTAGTTCATTTAAGGAAGTATTAATATCTGAAATTTAAAGTCCAGAACTGACATTTTCCCTGTACATACAACTAAACACTGATGAAATAGTAAAAGACTAGCAGGCCTAGAAGTCAGCTACTTAACACGAACATCCAAAGAGAGCCATGCACTTTGCTTCTGTTTCAGATTTTCCATTTGTGAGAAAAAAGTAATAGTGTCTTTCCCCAAAGAATCATTGTATTTGATGATGTCTCAAGAGAAGACATCGAGAATGCACTCCATTCAAGGTCAATTTATATGATGCTCTCAAAAAGACTTTAGCCTTCACCACCTTTCAGCAATATTGTAAATGGAAAATTAGAGCTACTCTGTGCATCACAGAGTCTGGGAGAATATAAAACGATACACCATGTGGGTTGTGTTGAGTACAATCCTAGTTTCTTCCCTTTTCTGACTGTATCACCATGGAAGAGTTATGTAAACTCTTTGCTTACTGTCCATCTGAAAAATGGAATTCAATATAACAACTTATTTTATTATTATTATTATTATATATATTTTTTCGAGATGGAGTCTTGCTCCGTCACCCAGGCTAAAGTACAGTGGTGTGATGTCGGCTCACTGCAACCTCTGCTTCCTGGGTCCAAGCGATTCTCCTGCCTCAGCCTCCTGCGTAGCTGGGATTACAGGCACCTGCCACCGCGCCCGGCTAATTTTTGTATTTTAGTAGAAATGGGGTTTCACCATCTTGGCCAGGGTGGTCTCAAACTCCTGACCTTGTGATCCACCTGCCTCGCCCTCCCAAAGTGCTGGGATTACAGGCGTGAGCCACCGCGCGTGGCCTCCTTTTGTTATTAAAAAAGTAAAACAAAAAGCCAGGTCTTTTCAAATCTTCAGGCTTGAGTTGTGGATACGGTCTTATTTTTTCATAGATGTAATATTGTGAAATGTATATCTGGTCTTCACCCAGTTTTCTGTCATGTAGCTCCTAAAATCCTCAGACTCTCCAGAGTGATGAGTGTCTTTTGTATGCTAATAAGATGATTGGCGGCCTGGGGCTTGTTGGGTAGCTTCAGGATGGGAGATGGTCATCAGGCAGACCAAGCCACAATTAGAGGCTCAGCCCCACCCCCCAATCTCCAGGGAGAGAAAAGGGCTGAAGATTAAATTGTCCAGTGATTTAATCAATCCTGACTATATAATGAAGTCTTCTTAAAAACCCAAAAGGACAGGGTTCAGAGAGCTTCTGGATAGCTAATACCTGGAAGTTCCTAAAAGGTGGCTCGCCATGGGAGGGCATAAAAACTCCATGCCGCTTCCGGCATGCCTTGACCTATGCATCTCTTCATCTATATCCGTTGTGAAATCTTCTATAATAAACCAATGCATGTAAGTATTTTCCTGAGTTCTGTAAGCTGCTCTAGCAAATTAAGGGAACCCCCAGGCAGGGTCATGGGAACACTGACTGATAGCCAGTTGGTCAGAGGCACAGGTAAAACAACTTGAGGTTTGCCATTGGCACTGGAAGTTGGGGGCAGTCTTGTGGGCTGAGCCCTCAATGAATGGGATCTGATGCTATCTCCAGGTAGATAGTGTCAGAATTGAATTGAATTGGAGAACATCCCACTGGTGTCTGCAAGAGAATTCCCACAGAGTCCACTGGAGAACTAATTGGTTCTGGTGGGGAGAACACATTTTGGTGACCAGAGATGAAGTGTTGTGTATTGGCTATGTGAGAGTAGAGAAAATACTTTGGTGGGATTGTTTTCCTCCAATATCTCTTTAAAATACTGTTTTTTACATTTGATATATTTCATAATCAAACATTAAATCGTTAATTTTTTTTTTTTTTTTGAGATGAAGTTTCACTCTTGTCTCCCAGGCTAGAGTGCAATGGTACAATCTTGGCTCACTGAAACCTCTGCCTCCCAGGTTTAACCTCCCAGGTTCTCCTGCCTCAGTCTCCCAAGTAGCTGGGATTACGAGAATGCACCACCATGCCCGGATAATTTTTGCATTTTTAGTAGAGACGAGGTTTCACCATGTTGGCCAGGCTGGTCTCAAACTTTTGACTTAAGTGATCCACCCACCTCGGCCTCCCAAAGTTCTGGGATTACAGGCATAAGCCACCACACCTAGCCAATCATTAATTTTTTAATAAGCATCACTGAAAGACAATATAGAAATCACTGAAAAGACCCTATATACATTCAAAGTAAAAGTAACTTTATAGAACTTTTATTCATAAAAGCAACACCTGATCGTTATAAGAAATTTGGGAAATTATGAAGTGGAAGATGGGGTGGGGGGAATCACTCACCAGAGGAGAGATATACACAGTTACTGTAAACTTGAATACTTTTGGGAATTGCGAGTAGCATTTTTCAAAACAGTGCTTGTTAGGGTGTAGCAAGTACAGAAAAATAGGGCTGCTTTAGATTGCTGAAGCCCAGGACAAGCCCTGTACCTTATAGACACCCTTAAATTGTTGAGAATGTTGCGTGAGGCAGAAGAGTCAAGTAGATGGCTTCTAAGATTTTCTCCAAAACTAAAATTTTGTCATGTTATGCTTCCACTCAACAAGTACGTATTGGGTACCTACTACATGGAAGACACTGTGCTGGTAATAGTCTATATACTAGTGAGCAAAGTGACAGGAAGATAGGCATCAAACAATGCATCAGATAATTCATAATTGGTTACAATGTAGTAAGTGAGGTTATTGTGAGATTATGATAGACAAGGTGTCCCATCTGAGAGAGGGAAGAAGGCAGCTGAGCTTTGGACACTAAAGGAGAATCGACTAGATAAATGGAGGAAGGTGAAATGAAGGAGAGGAATGGTCTGTGCAAAGGCCCTGTGGCAGGAAAGAGATCCATATTCTCTGAGAACAGACCACAGAGATTAGAGTGATGGTGGGTACAGGGTATGTCACAGATGAGACTAGAGAGTTATCAGGAGCTCTTTGGATTGTAAGTGGACTCCTCAGACTAACAGTTTGCCTTTTATTCAAAATAAAGTGAGAGTCCATTGAGAAGTTTTCAGTAGGGAGTACCTGCTGTGCAGATTGGGCTTCCCTGATGAGTCTGAATTAGATGGTGAAAGGGTGACTATATGTGGAGACCAAGAGTCTGCTGAAATAATTCAGGCAAGAAATGACAGTGGCAGAAGTGGATGTGGAGAATGGTATTTAAAAGTAACATCACTAGGACTGGGTGCAATTGAATAATAGAGGGGGACGGCTGTAGAAAGGATGACTTCTAGGCCAAATGTATTAAATCTGGTTGTTCATGTGTAAAGTTTCAGGAATGTGACTTTGTAAAGTCAAGAAACACATATTAAGCCCTTGTTATAATTCAGGCCCTATTTTAGGCACAGAGAACACTACAATGAACAAAGGAAATTCCCATAGCACCTATGGATCCACGTTATGACAGAATTTAGACCAGATGTCAGTGAACTACAGTCATGACCAAACTTGGTCTGCTGCCTGTTTTTGTAAATAAAGTTTTATTGGAACGCAGCCATGCCCATTCATTCAAATATTGTTTATGACTACTTTCTCCTGGAAATGTCAGAGTTAAGAAGTTGCAATGGAGACTGCATGACCCACAAAGATGAAAGCATTTACCATCTGGACCTTTACAGACAGTTTGTGAACCTTTAACTTAGATAATCTGCATGTTAATCTTATCCTTCACTCTGATTTCCTGATAACTTGGGAAAGCTAGGTAACCTCTCTGACTCAATTTTCCTAGATGTAAAACAGAGCTAGTAATACCTATGTTATTTGTCCATGTGAACAAATTGAGAAAATATCAGTGAGGGCTTTGGAATATAAAAAACTAACATGCTAGGCTGGGTGCGGTGGCTCAAGCCTGTAATCCCAGCACTTTGGGAGGCCAAGGCGGGCAGATCATGAGGTCAGAAGATAGAGACCATCTCGGCTAACACGGTGAAACCCTGTCTCTACTAAAAATGCAAAAAATTAGCGTGTGGCAGATGCCTGTGGTGGCAGGTGCCTGCAGTCCCACCTACTCGGGAGGCTAAGGCAGGAGAATGGTGTGAATCCAGGAGGTGGAGCTTGCAGTGAGCCAAGCTCTCGCCACTGCACTCCAGCCTGGGTGACAGCGAGACTCTGTCTGAAAAAAAAAAAAAAAAAAAAAAAAGTAACATGCTAGTAGATGATATTAAGGTATATCATGAGAGTATGCTATTTTGATTTTAATCTTCCTTTTTTTCTAGCATTTGAAGCCCTCAACCTACTTTTCCAACCTGATACTGCTCCACCTTCTAAAAGTATTTTCTACAGAAGCCAAGCTGAAAACTGTCTCAAGTGTAGACCCTCATTTATACTGTTCCCTTTTCTCTCACCTCCCCTTCCTTCAGTTTACTAAAATCCTGCTCTATTATGGTCTTTTATAAGTGTCACCTTCTTAATGAAGACTTTCCAAATGGACTCACCCAGATGCCTCTCCTTTGTTCATATATACTTCATGCTAAGTCTGTCCCTTTCTTAACTGCCTATCCCCAGTCTGTTATGGCATTGTACTAGTTTGTCTTGTTCTGACTTATGAGATAGGAGAGAAGATGAGCACTGAAACTTGCTCATATCTATAGTTCTATAGTGCTTAGCACAATGTCTTGTCCTAGCAGAGGCTTTCAGTTGCAAGTAGGGACTTGAAAACACAATCCAAACCACAAACTATAAGCCATTGATTGAAATCAAATATATACCTAATCATGATTTGGAGTTTTCAATTGCAATCCTAGGACTGGCTCCTCCATAGGAAGAAGGCTATGCAGAAATAGAGGCTTCCCAGCAACCTAAAGACAAATGCAACAGTGGCTTAAAAAGATTCTTCATGTGAATACAGAGATCACAACCTGATGACCCACAAGTTTATTTCGGTCTCCAGAGCTGTTCTTTTTCTCTAGAATTGTGTAGACCAATGCAGGGTTATAATTTTTTTTTTTTTTTTTTTTAGTTACCAGCATTTTAAAATGGGAAGATTTAGTACAAAAATCTAGATTTCTGACTTCTTTTAGAAGAAGCCTGGGTTCCCACGTGGCGACTATCTATAATAGCATAGTAGTGACTGCTCTCTATGAAGTATATGATCTCCAACTTGCCACAGTCCCCACCAATCCCTATTGTATGTCTGATGTTGTAGCTCCAACACAGTAGCTATTTATCTTTGTGCTTGCTCTGTTTATGTCTGTTTTCAAAAAATAGAATTGAAAGAAAAAATATTTATTTTACCCATATTTTTAATAAAAATGTAAAATTAAAAATAATCTGAGAAGTAGCTGGTAACATACAATTAAGCTTGTGGATTCAAAAGTCAGACTATCTCGGCCCAAATCTGGTAGCCTGTCAGTTGAGTTGCCTGATAAAATATAGAAAACACAGTTAAATATGAATTTCAGATAAAAAATGAATAATGTTTAGTATAATTATATCTCATGTATTTTTATTTACCAAATCTGAGAACCCTACTTGTACTTACTATGTGACATCAGGCAAAAGTTAGCCTCTCTGTGTCTCAGTTTCCTCATGTGTAAACTGGGGATAATAAAGGAACATTGTGAGTATAAAATAAATATTAGCCACTATCATTGTTAGTTTATTTAAGAAATATAGCAGACAGAATATTTTCTTGAGACAGTGAAGAACATGTCTTTATATTTGATAAAGTGTGTCTTATCCAAGATGTTGCATTTGAGTAGCAGCTGCTCTAGACAAATCTCGAAAATCTCAGTGGCCTTATGCTAAAGATTTATTTCTACTTTATGTAATGTGGACTATAGGTCAAAGGTCAGATAGCTCCCTCTTAGGTGGAAGATGTGACCTCCAAAGGCACCACAGCAGAGGAAGGAGATGGAGAAGGCATGCCCGCTGGAAGTGATACAAGCAGCTTCCCCTAACAGCCCATTGGCCATAACTAGTCACATGGTCCTAACCTAAATGCAACGGAGACTGGAAAATACAGGGGAGCTTATAGACTGGTGAGCAGTAACCGTTTATCTGCCTGGCTGCTATAGACAACTGGACTTGTAACTCCAGTATTTGCAATGGATTCAAAATCAGAAGACCCTCCTTCTTGTTCTGCTCTTTCTCAAGCCAGAGAAATATAGCCAGAGGATTTTTCTTTCCCTGGGAGGTTCATTTCCTCCCCCACCACTGGAGAAACAAAGAGATTTCTTTTTTTCTTCCTGTCAGGAACAGGAAGTTGTTCTAAGTTCAGTTGATTATATTGTTGACTTAGAAACTTTGAAACAGAATCCAAAGTCAAACAGAAGAGAAAAGGGAAGGGGGAAATTAAAGTATTCTGATTAAGGACCCACAGATATCACAAGTAGGAAAGTCTTTCCAATTTGTAGCACATAAACCAGATCTCATTTTTCATTTTGGATTTGGAGCTTCCTAAACCCTGATTCTTCCAGCATTTGCAGAGTAATTCTCAGAGGATAGACAAATGCCTGCACAGGTCCAATCACTGGGGTGAATCCAGGTGTTTGCCTGGAATGGAATTTCGCCAAAAGAAATTCAGTCTGCGGCTTTGCGTTCAGGAGAATGACACATGGATCAATACAGCAGCCAGCACCAGGCTCACTGGCTGGTCCTGGGTTGAAGGCCAATGCAGTCTGCCAGGTTGCCAAGGTTAATGAAGCTGTGTTGTTCTAATCTCATCTTAAATGAGGTTTTTGAGCTGTGAACAGGGAAGGAGAATGGGTGAACCTATGATGAGTGATGAGGCTTTGTCAGTTATACCCCATGTGTACGATTCGTAAGTCAGGTAGTATTTCCTGATCTGAAAATCTGAATTTGCAGCTTTGGTGATGATTTTTAGATAAGTTCTGAGGAGTTGCAAGTAGAGACTTGAAGACACAATCAAAACCGCCAACTGGTAAGCCATCTGTGTGTGCTCAAGGAAGAAGTTCATTTAATCTTTGTACTCTGAAAGAAAAGGAAGGTACTGTTGGCGGATCCATAAAATACATGTGATGCTAGAGTGGCAGAGACTCAAAGATGGGAAGAAAATCGTTTACCCAACATTATCGTTCTGCCTGGATCATCATCTAAAATTTCATAAGCATTAGTTCTAGTGCCATAATAATCTTTAAAAAGAAAACGTTCCCAAAATGATAGACTTGTTCTATACTTATTATCATCATTGGGAGGCATTTGCTAGAAGTTTACTAAAGTCAAGGGAGACTTAGTGGCACTTAAATTCTTTTGAGAACTATATTGATCCCCTTCATCTATCCTTGGGTTTGCCTCTGTCCAAAATCCAGAAACCTCTTTCAGTTCCATGTTCATAACACATGCTAAAACCTTTCTCCTTAGGGGAAGTAATGATTTTTAATATGAAGGCTATTAAAATGCCAACAAGGAGTTTTTTATAATATGCTAAATTGTTTTTACCTCTACCTAAGCAATCTTTACTTAACTGAAACGTTGTTGATTTCTTTTTTTATGTCATGGTTTATTTCATGAAGAATCTATGCGTTTCATCTGCTTGAAGGTAATCCTTCCCAGACCAAGTACATGGTCCACGGAATTGGAAGAACTATAAAGTAGTATTTTTATCCAAACCCTTTTACTTGATGTTAATATGGCACTTGACACTGAGATGATTCTACTCTAGTTGAATTTCTAAAGAACTCTATCTACTCTTCTTTAGCATACCCATTAATCAGTTTGATTCCCGAGTCTGACCTCTCCAACACATGGCATTATGTTTTCTCAGCACTTCCTTCTCCTTGGCATTGCACAGAATTCTTTTGACCCTCATCCTGTCTGTTCTCTTTTTTTTTTTTTTTTTTTTTTGAGA
>NW_012102144.1:3844041-3851727 GCF_000951045.1 Mandrillus leucophaeus | reverse complement strand
TTGTAGAAGCTCAGAGAATAAAATTCTCTATAGAAGATCATTTTTATTTCAGACTCACTTTACCAGTCATGATTTTGAGTATAAATGTAAGTGTCCCAAGGTCTCTGAGGTGACAGGAGAGGGTGGAGGAAAGGAGGGAAAAGAGAAGATGGTCGTAAGGCAAAGAGGCTGGTTAAGCGTTATTTCAGTCTCCTCAGTCCTCTGGAATTCTTCTCATGCAGTGTCACCGATAATGGAAACATCAGCTTAAAGAAGTCTGGCAACATTTCCCTGGCCACACAGCCAGTCGGAGCCACTTGGTAGACTGCAAAGCCTATGCTCTTACATCTCATCTCATCTTTTTCTTTTTGAGATCAAGTCTCACTCTGTTGCCCAGGCTAGAGTGCAGAGGCCTGATCTTGACTCACTGCAACCCCTGCCTCCTGGGTTCAAGCGATTCTCTTGCCTCAGCCTCCCAAGTAGCTGGGATTACAGGCGTGCACCACCATGCCTAGCTAAGTTTTGTATTTTTAGTAGAGACGAGGTTTCACCATGTTGCACAGGCTGGTCTTGAACTCCTGGGCTCAAGTGATCTGCCCGCCTTGGCCTCCCCAAAGTGCTGGGATTACAGGCATGAGCCACTGTGCCCAGACTCTTCCATCTCATCTACCAAACTGCCCCACAGATGGGGAGTGGAGCATGGAGGATGATGGGTGAAAAACCAGGACAAGTGGTTCTGACCAGTTGAAAGGCCTCTTATTCTTATTGTTACAGAATCTGAAAAGTTAAGTAAAATCAAAGAAAGAGTAGTCAAATGATTTTAACATTTGACTATTGTTAACAACCAAATTAGAAGGCATTAGTACAGTCTGTTAAATTTCTAAATGTGCTTATCTCTACCAGTCATTCTACATCTTTGTGTCTCCCTGAGAGAAATACTTGCACATTGGTAGAAAGAAGCATGCACATTAATAGTGAAATTGTACCTAATGTGCACAAATTAGAAACAACAGAAATATTCATTAATGGAAAAATAAATAAATTTTGATAAATCTGTAGTATTGAATACTATGGAGATAAGGTAGATCCATACATGTTGAACTAAAAAAGGATTTTCAAGACATATTACGCAGAAAAAAATCAAGTAGCAGAAAAATACATATAGAATGATCATACTTATGTAAAAATTAATTTAAAAGTCTACATTTCAGAAAAGGGAGTGATGGGTTAAGAGGGAAATAATACTTTCAAATTTGGGAGGGAGAGAGCACAGGTAGTTTCACGTAGAGAAAATATTTGAATTGGGCGTTGGAGGATGGTGAAATGTAGAGATGGTCAGGATTTACCCTAGGCTACCTTGCTAATAAGGGGTGGAGTCAACATTTGAAGTCAGTTCTATCTGAATCCAGAGTTGGTGCTTTTAACTAAGATTCTTCTCACAACACAATTGTAAACTGAATATAAGTTGTAGCTGTAACTCACATATGTAGTTACACGATGTACACATGGATTTTTTAGGTATGTTAGGTACTCTCCTAGAAATCCTGTGGAATACCCAGATGAATTAGAGCACCTGGCCTTAATAGCTTCAATCTAGTAGAGCAAAGAAGACGTATTTACAAATCTTTTTAATATATGAAAGAAAGTTAGCGAGGCTGTAAAGCAAAATCATAGGGAAATTCAGAAAAGGATTGGTAAATCAAGAGAAAATTAAGATACTCCCAGCTGAGGGGCTAGAAGCTGTACCGGGTATAATGCATTCAGCTGCAAGAAACAAATGAAGTAACAGTGACTTAAACCATAAGGTTTCATTTCTTAGCAAAAAATCAAATGTTAATGGTACAATGATGTACCGCATTCATCTCAACAATGTCCCGCATTCATCTCAACAATGTCACTGAGGATATAGTTCTGTGATGGTTAATTTTATGGGTTACCTTGGCTAGGCCAAAGGATGCCCAGATATAAATGTTATTTTGGGGCATGTCTGTGAGAAATAAGCATTTGTATTGGACTGAGTAAAGCCGGTGGCCCTCCCCAATGTGAATGGGTATCACCAATCTGCTGAGGGCCTGAATAGAATAAAAAGACAGACAAGGGCTAGATTTACCCTTCCTCTGCCTGACGACTTGAGCTGGGACATGAATCGTCTCCTGCCCTTGGTGTGCTGGTTCTCAGGCCTTCAGATTCAGACTGGAATCTATACCATCAGCTACCTGCCCCTCAGGCCTTTGAACTATGTACACCACGGGCTTTCCTGGGTCTCTACCTTACAGATGGCAGATCTTGGGACTCTCAGCCACCATAATCGTGTGAGCCATGCCTTTTAATAAATATCTCTCAGATCAGGGGCAGTGGCTTACACCTGTAATCCCAGCACTTTGGGAGGCAGAGGAGGAGGATTGCTTGAGGCCAAGAGTTTGAGGCCAGCCTGGGCAACATAGTGACACCTCAACTCTACAAAAATTAAAATTAAAATAAAATAGCTAGGCATGGTGGAATGCACCTGTAGTCCTAGCAACTTGGGAGGCTGAGATGGGAGGATCGCTTGAGTCCGGAAGTTTGAGGCTGATGGGAGCTATGCTCAAGTTACTGCACTTCAGCCTGGGTGACAGAGAGACCCCATCTGTGAAAAAACAACAACAAAACTCAAAGATAGATAGATAGATAATCTCCTAATGGTTCTGTTTCTCTGAAGAACTGTGACTAATACAGATTCCCCCTGTCCTTTCCAGTCATCCTTCATCTTTGGGCTTGTCATAGTCCAACATGGCAGCCACAGTTTCTGGTGTCTCAACCACATTCAAGGGCAGGAAGCAGAAGGTAGCCGGGGAAGCAAAAAAGGTTGGGGAGCTTAATGAAGGACACTCTGCATGTCTGAAAATAATTCTTTCTCAGATGCCTCCTCCAGAGATTTCCTCTTATATTTCATTGCCCAGAACTGGGTCATAAGTCCTTGCCCTCCCCTGTGTACTTCCTGATGGGACACTGACAGTGACAGTGACAGCAGGATTCTGGCTTTCCTACCCTCTGTCATTAAACACCAGCTAGGAAGAAGGAGCCTCTTGGTACTGGGAAGCATCCAAGAGTGTCTGCCACCGCAGCTTACGAGGAGGAAGCCATAGCTGGGTTAGGTCTTAAACAGTGATGAAAAGGACATTTATTAGATTGTCTCCCCAGTGTAAGTAGGAGCTGCCCAAACCATATAGTATGTTCCCATTCTCTGGGGATACATTGTAATAGATTTTAATAGATCCTTCCAAATTACCGTTTTCTTTTGTTTGTTCCTCTCTAGGGGCGTTTCTCGCTTTCTTCCTTTTATTGAAGCTAATTGTGTAAGCATCTAACTCCTGCTGTGCTGTCCGTTTGACATTGTTAATTCTCTGTGCTCAGTTTCCTGTGTTAGTCAAGATCCCACTTATTGTATTAGAGTTTAACACCAAGTATTATTAAACATGTCTTAGAAAACTGAAAAGGCAAAAAAGGAGCCCAGAGTATTACACGGGAAGTAATCGCAGGAAGCTGCTACCACCCCAGCTGTTGGAGGAACAAAGAGGTCAGGATTGTTAAAACTTAACAGAAAACCTTAAAAGAGAAATGAGGGTAGAAACGGGGAGAGAAGGTAAAAGGCTTGGGAGAGGGACCCGACAATGCTGGATCTCGGGCTTTTGAGGAGGGGATACCTGCTGGTGCCGGCATCTCTGAGAGAGTTTGATGCACCTGGTTCTGATAGTGGGAAAAACTGCAACTTGGAACGAGCTACTGCTCCTGGAACCAAGGACTTGCCAGCTTTAAACCCCTGATGCTGGAGAGATCCCGACTGCAACAGCAAGCCAGACCAAGAGGGATGAGTCCCTTTCCTCTCCACCTGCAAGCTCCCTCTACTGCCTCCTATTGGTGACCTAACAAAGAGCAGCTGGCAAAACAGAAATTAGGTTTGTTGGTATCAGGGGCAGCATCACGTGATGGCAGAGGATGGAAGATTTAGAGCTAAGAGCTCCAAACAGCACAGCCTTTATTATTATTATCACATCCTTATTAAGTAGAAGTAATAATAGAAGTTACCTCATAGTGTTATTCTGAGGGTTAAATGATGTAAACCATGAGAAGTAAACAGCTGAGTACCTACAGCCTAATAAGCACTCAGGAAGTATTAGCAGATGTTTTGGTTTTGTTGTTGTTTTGTTTTTTGCTATACTGTATTCTTCTTTTATTTCATGCATGCAA
The DNA here is from genome assembly GCF_000951045.1 of Mandrillus leucophaeus. NCBI lineage: Eukaryota > Metazoa > Chordata > Mammalia > Primates > Cercopithecidae > Mandrillus > Mandrillus leucophaeus. The sequence goes on along the minus strand of NW_012102144.1, from coordinate 3,847,521 downwards.
ATTTAAGTTTATTAAGTCAATCAGTAGTGCTACAACTACAGACATATAGCTATACTGACAATTTTTAATATTTGGTTCACTTTTAATAGTAAACATCTCAGTATAATATTAGTTCAGAAATTTATCTAATTGTTAGACGTTAGCTAAAATGGATCTTTTTCTGAAACAGTGCTGCCAGATTTTAAAAAATTAATAGACATTGTGTAGAACAGTTTTGAATTAACATAAAAATTGAAGAGGTAGTGCTAAAAGTTCTCATATTACTTTTACACTATTTTTTTTAACTGCATCCTTTTAAACATTTCAACTTTTATTTTAGATTCAGGGGTACATATACAGGTTTGTTACCTAGGTATATTGCATAATGCTAAGTTTTGGGTCACTCAGATAGTGAACATAGTATCCAGTAGATAGTTTTTCAGTCCTTGTCTTCCTCCCTCTCTTCTGTCAATAGATACTTGTAGTACCCAGTATCAGTTGTTCATGTGTATGTCCCTGGCCCAGTGTTTAGCTTCCACTTATGAGAGCATGTTATATTTGGTTTTCTGTTTCTGCATTAATCTCTTAGGATAATGGCTCCAGCTTGTATCCATGTTGCTGCAAAGGTCATGATTTCATTCTTTTTTATGGCCATGAGGTATTCCATGATGTATATGTACCATATTTTCTTTATCCAGTCCACCACTGATGGGCACCCAGGTTGATTCCATATGTCTTTGTTATTGTGAATAGCGCTGTGATTAACATACGAGAGCATGTCTTTCTTATAGAATGATTTCTTTTCCTTTGGGCATATACCCAGTAGTGGGATTGCTGGGTCGAATGGTGGTTCTAGTTTTAGTCCTTTGAGAAATCTCCAAACTGCTTTCCTGTTAGTAGATGTTATCCCTATTTATTCAACAATTATTTCTTGTGTGCCTACTACGTGCCAGGCACAGATCTAAGCCTTGAGAATACAGTGGTGATTCAGATAGATGAGGTCACTGGCCTTGTGGAACTTGCATTCTGGTTAGGGGTGGTCTGTAGTAAACAAAATCATTTCAGAAAGTGATAGGTGGTGAGGAGAGAATAAAACAGTCCTGCAGCTGAGAGATGCAGAGAAGAAAGTAGCTAAACTTCAGACAGCAATGAAAAGACAAGCCACAGACTGGGAGAAACTATATATGAAACACATAACTGATACAGGACTTGTATCTAGAACAGTCATGTGCCACTTAACAAGGGGGCTACATCTGAGAAACAGGCTGCTAGGCGGTTTTGTCAATGTGCAGGCATCGTAGAGTGCACTTCCACAAACCTACATGGTATAGCCTGCTACACACCAAGGCTATATGGTATAGCCCATTGTTCCTTGGCTCAAACCTGTACAGCATGTTACTATCCTGAATACCCTAGACAACTGTAACACAATGGTAAGCATTTGTGTACCTGAACACACCTAAAGATAGAAAAGACACACTAAAACTATAGTATAAAGGAGAAACAATGGTACACCTGTATCGTGCACTTACCATGAAAGGAGCTTGCAGGACTAAAGTTTCTCTGGATGAGTCAGTGAGTGAGCGGTGAATGAATGTGAAGGCCTCGGACATGACTGTACACTTTGTACACTGTAGACTTTATAAACACCGCACACTAAGGCTACACTAAACTTATTTAAAATGTTTTTCATTCTTCAGTAATAAATTAACCTTAGCTTACTGTAACTTTTTGGCTTTTTGTAAAGCTATACAAAGATATTTTCTTTCTTTATATCCTTATTCTATAAGCTTTTTTTCTATTTTAAAAACTACATTTGTACTCTTTAAATTTTTTTAAATTAAAAACTAAGACACAAACACACCCTAGGCCTACCCAGGGTCAAGATCATCAATATCATTGTCTTCCACCTCCACATCTTGTCCCCCTGGAAGGTCTTCAGTGGCAATAACATGCAGGGAGCTGTCATCTCCTGTGATGACAATGCCTTCTGGAATACCTCCTGAAGGACCTGCCTGAAAGTGTTTCACAGTTAAATTTTTTTAAAGTAGGAGTATACTCTAAAATAATAATAAAAAGTATAGTATACTAAATATATAATAAAACATATATTATATTATATTAAATATATAATAAAAATATATAAAAACATAGTCATTTATTATCAAGTATTATGTACTGCACTTAATTTTCTGTGCTAGACTTTATACAAGTGGCAGCTCAGTAGCTTTGTTTACACCAGCCTCACCACAAACACATGAACAATGCACTGCACTACAATGCTAGGATGGCCATGACCTAACTAGGCAATAGGAATTTTTCAGCTTCATTATATTCTTACTGGACCACCATCGTATAGGCAGTCCGTCATTGACTGAAATGTTGTCATGTGGCACATGACTATATATAAAGAACTGTCAAAACTCAATCATAAGAAAACAATCCAGTTTAAAAATGGGCAAAAGGTTTGAAGAGACACTGCATCAAAGCAGATCTACAGATGGCAAATAAGCCCATAAAAAGAGGCACAACTCTATTAGACATTAGGGAAGTGAAATAAAAACCACAATGAGATTCCACCACACAGGTACTGAAGTGCCTTTTTAAAAAACTGACAATACTGCTGACAAGGATACAGAGCAACTGGAACTCTCGTATATTGTGGATGGGAATGCAAAATGGCACAGCCACTTTGGCAAACACTTTGGCAGTTTTCTAGAAAGTTACACATACATTAACAGTATGACCCAGCCATTCCTGTCCTAGGGAAGAATAGTTTGACATATTCATTATTTTTTTATCTATATATACATTTTCCCCTTACTCTTCCCCTCATTTAAGCAGATAGCCGGTTCTGGGCTTGGGAGCCCCAGCTAAATTTTGTGGCAGAGCAGAAAGCAGGGTAGCCTATCTTTTTAAGGGCAGAGGCAAAGAGGGTAGCAGTTGAGAGTGGGCTTGAAGAGGCATGAAGAAGAGTCCTATGGGGCCAGCAGGAACAAGGACCAGGGTTCAACTTCGTGGCAGCACCCTGAGAAGATGGCAGAATCCCAGAGAAAAATGGCTCCATGGAACATCTCAGGCAGCACAGCAAAGGAGTTCTAGTCCTCAAACTTCACATCAAAGCATCCACAGTCTTTGGAACCAGCCTCCGTGGATGACGACAATGGTAAAGCTTTGTGGCTATCTGGCTGTGTGACCTTGGAAAAAGTCACTTAATATCTCTAAGCCTCAGTTTTCAAAATCAGTGGAGAGGAGGAGGTGAACCATACACCCGGAGCTGCCACGAATGGTTGGGCACACCATGCTTTGCAAGCACGGTGGCTCACACCTGTATTCCCAGCACTTTGGGAGGCTGACGCAGGCGGATCACTTGAGGTCAGGAGTTGAAGACCAGCCTGGCCAACACGGTGAAACCCCGTCTCTACTAAAAAATACAAAAAACTAGCCGGGCGAGGTGGCGGGCGCCTGTAGTTCCAGCTACTCGGGAGGCTGAGGCAGGAG
>NW_012102144.1:3840730-3842851 GCF_000951045.1 Mandrillus leucophaeus | reverse complement strand
GCCCTGGGGTATTTTTTCTATCTTCTGGCTTGAGCTACACCAGGCAGTTGAATTAGAGTCATTACTGTAATTTAATTTCTCCAAATTCAGAGCTATTTTCTTTCCAAATATATCAGGTGCCGGCAAACGTTCAAAGAATTGGAGAAACCATTCCAAATTCAGAAAGGTTAAAAGGAAGACCAGTCATAGGGTGAACACTACTACTAATATCATATTTCATAATAATTATATATGATATAACTGAATGTATTATATGGCATGTAACATATATTATTACATATGACAATGTATAGTAATAATCCCATAAAGATATATCATCATTATCATAGTATGTTATATATTGTGTATAGACACATAATGTGTCTAAGACTCCACCCTAATTTATTGATACAACAAATGAACAGGGAGATTTGTCCAGCTAGTAACAAATGAAATTGGATAGTAATCCACCTTCGTGTCTCTGGTTAGCAGGTCTTGAGGGAAACTGAGGCTACAGAGGAGTTTCAGGTCCAGCCAACGTGTCTCCAGGAAAATATGCCCCCTTCCTTCTGTTTCTGAAAACCACACTGACTGTCTCAAGTTGTGGGGATCGGGGTCCTGTCTACATTATGTATAGATACAATGTGACTTCTTTCACTGAGCATAATGTTTCCAAAATTCATCTATGTTGGAACATGTATCAGTACTTCATCTTTTTGATAGCTGCATGGTAGTCATTGTATGGACATACCACATTTTGTTTATCCACTCATCACTTAATAGACATTTGAGTTGTTTACACTTTGGGGCTATTATGAATAATGCTGCTATAAGTACTTATGAACAAGTTTTTATATGGATGTATGCTTCTGTTTCTCTTAAACATACTGTGTTTCACCCCATTTTACAGATGAGGAAATTGAGGTTCAGAGATGCTATGTAACTTGCCCAAGGTCACACAGCGTGTGAAGGCTCTGAGACTCAAACTTAGCTCTGTGTGATGCTCTTAGTTACTCTGCTCTGTTGCCCTCCATTTTATCAAAGGTTAGTATGTGGAGGGCAGAGTCTCCTATCCCTCCTGGGTCTCTCAAGAGATACTGAAGAAAAACAAAGCAGGAGGAGTTTCTGCTGGAGCTGAGAATGAACCTGCTCCTGTTAAGGGTAGTTAGTTAAGCCTGGAAGTGATTGCCAAGAAAGTAGTGAATTCCCTTTTGGGGATGAAAGATCCTCTGTGGGGTGGTTCAGACACAGCAGGGATGCCTCACTCCCAGGAATGGGGTTTGGCTCAAGCCTGTCCAAATGGCAGCCCTCATTCTGCATCAGGTGTCCAAATGGTATGAGAGGGGCCAGGCTGCATTTCAGGCCTCCCTCACTGCTTCTCACCCTCACCCCACCCCAGCCACCCCAGCCCCCCAAGCCTGTGTCCAGGGTCTTGTCTCTATACAAGGTCCCCCAAACCTCCTTCCCATACAGCTGGAGCCCTGACCTGCCCCACCTTCCAGTTCCCTCCCACTGTGGAGGCAACAAAGGGAGATGGCCAAGGTCTAGCTAAACCAGGGCTAGGGTTGGGGGGTGGTGGGGGAGAAAGGTGATGGAGTACAGGGAGGGAGGGATGAGTGGCAGGGCCCAAAAGGGCCCAGAAGCCTCAGATTACCCAGGGCAGGACAGGGAATCGGGAGAGAAGCCACAGTGCCTCCTCAGGGGAGATGCTGTTCATCAGAGCACATGGTTATAAAATGAGACCTTTGTGCCTATGTGGCTGATGAAACCAGTGCCGTTTGAAATATTTCAACAGAGCATGGGGTTTTTAAAAAAACAGTCCTACCATAAACATCCTGAATCCTAAAATTGTTGTTGTACCCGTCATAGAAAAAGCAAAATCTACAGTTTTTTTTTGTTTTTGTTTTTGTTTTTTGGTGTAGGGGTGATGTGGACCTAGTCATGAAATGTGGTAGAAACCATTTCAGTTTTTTTTTTGTTGTTTTTTTGTTTTTTTGTTTTTTTTGAGACGGAGTCTTTTTTGTTTGTTTGTTTTTTTGAGACGGAGTCTTGCTCTGTCGCCCAGGCTGGAGTGCAGTGGCCGGATCTCAACTCACTGCAAGCTCTGCCTCCCGGGTTCACGCCATTCTCCCATCTCAGCCT
>NW_012102144.1:3838207-3839335 GCF_000951045.1 Mandrillus leucophaeus | reverse complement strand
AGATGAAAAATAAGCATAAATCAGAAGTTTTACTCTTCACTCTTCACGCTTCACCCTTTAGAGGCCACTGGTACAGCTCCTCATACAGAGTTGGGGCTCATTAAATGATTATAGTTACATGTAATTCTTGGTTGATGGGATCTGAGGATGTCCAACTTCCCCATTAAAATGAAAAGCTGAGCCTGCGACCACCACCCCTGCTGCTGACACTGAACTTGGGTCTTGTGTTTTGGCACTCATCAGTCCTTACAAGGAGATTGTGGATTGAGTGCTATTTGGCTTCTAGTTTGCCCTGGAGGGTATTTTTTTCTTTCTTTTAACTATGCCCAGTAGCATAAACAATAGTTTTTTGAACCCAGGCTGTGCCTGAAATACTAATTTAGGCAAATGCCAATCTAAACAAACAAACAAAAAATAGGTTCACCATATTTTTTTTCTTTCAAATATTAGTGAAGTGTGTGCTTTAGCCAGAAAGAGCCAGGAGAAAATTATACAATTTAAAGGGACTCTTCGAGTCTCGAAGCAGCCACACTCCATTATAGTTCCCAAGGGAGTAATATAATAGTAAATAGTAACCGCTTGTGAAGTCGTCTGAGAGTTTTGGATGAAAGACCATGCAGAAACATGAAAAAGTGTTATTTAGTGTGCCAGTTTCAGGGTTAAATGTTGGATGTTTCAACCTTATCCCCTACCAAATTTTCAAAATAGCAAGCAGCAGTGTGACTGGCAATATTAGATTTTCCTCCTCTTAAAACCTAGTAATGAAGCCAAGGGAAGCAATTATGACTGGGCAGTGAAGCCTTCCCCTCCCCACCTTGCACCAGAACATTTTCAGTGCAGCTTCGGGGGCCTCCCAAAGACTGAAGGAATGCCAGTTTCTTGGGATCCTGCTGTAGCTGCAGCCCATGCTAAGACTTTGGGTGCTACTGCTTTGATAAGTTGAAAAAGCAGCCATTGCATGCTTCCTATGACATGGAACCTGTCAACAGGGTAGCCTCATGGTCGAGACTTTCGGCTCTGAAGTCACCCCTGTGTTCCAATTCTCACCCTACCACTTGTCAGCTGGATGACCAGAGCAAGTGATTCAACATCTCCAGGTCTCCATTTTTTTTTTTTTTTTTTTTTTTT
>NW_012102144.1:3829134-3830245 GCF_000951045.1 Mandrillus leucophaeus | reverse complement strand
GTTAGCCAGGATGGTCTTGATCTCCTGACTTCGTGATCTGCCCGTCTCGGCCTCCCAAAGTGCTGGGATTACAGGCTTGAACCCATTTCAGTTTTAAAGTCAGTGACAGCACCTGTCCCCCCACTGGCTATATGACCCTGAGCAATTTTCTTAACCTTGCAGATCCTCAATTGTTTTCACACATAAAATGGGAATAATAACAGCAATACCTGCCTTTCACAGTTTCTGGCGCAGGATCAAATGGACCTATGCAGCTTTCCCCAGTGTATGTTCTTAGCAACCACACTTCTATAGGTTATTGTAATGTGAGGAGCACAGAAGGCTCACAGGCTGGTGATTTGGGCGAGCAGTCATTTAAACCAAGCTAAATAGCTTCCATTCTGACACTACTCTCTGAGCATTTAATATTGACCTTCATCAAGAATATTGAAGAAGGATGCCATTGTGCTGCATTTTGCAAATCTAACCACAGAAATCTTGATATAACATCCAATGTAGAGATTGAAAGCCAGCGGTCCGCGGGCCAAATCTGGTCCACAGATGTGAAGTTCTTTTGGCCAGCACAGTGTTGCCTTCAAAAGTTTCCCGTATTTAAATATAGTGAGATTTCACACATACATCACAAGATTTCACATAAAAATTAACTTTCAGCTTCTCTTGAAAAACCTAAAGATTAGAACAAGCTGCGTCCTCATTTTCACGCGGTGACACTTAACCATAGTGGATGGTCCACCCAGGCATCCAGTTTGCCACTCCGAGGGTCTAGTACTGCTCAAATGCTGAGATAAGACATGTAAAAGGGTGAGTTTTGGCCAGGCATGGTGGCTTACGTCTGTAATCCCAGCACTTTGGGAGGCTGAGTCAGGTGAATTCCTTGAGCTCAGGAGTTCGCGATCAGCCTGGGCAACATGGTGAGACCCCATCTCTATAAAAAATACAAAAATGTGCCAGGTATGGTGGCACGTGCGTGTAGTCCTAGCTACTCAGGAGGCCGATGTGGAAGGATTGCTTGAGCCTGGGAGGCAGAGGTTGCAGCAAGCCGAAATTGTACCACTGCACTCCAGCCTGGGTGACAGAGTGAGACTCTGTCTCAAAAAAAAGGAAAGAAAAA
>NW_012102144.1:3818027-3827564 GCF_000951045.1 Mandrillus leucophaeus | reverse complement strand
GCCTCAGGCCTCCATTTTCACAGCTGTAAAATGATTACAATCATAGTACCTCACTTGTGGAGTTTAAAAGAGAGAATGTATGTAGAGTGCTTGGCAAAGTAGTCAGGCGCATGAAAAGTACCCAGTATGTATTCCTTCATGTGTTGCAAACCAGCTGTTTCTCTTGCTCTTCTGCTCTCAGGACCAGAAATCTAGTTGTCCTCATTTAATTCTTTGAAGTTCCTATTTTTCAGCTACTCTGACCCATGTTTCAGCAGCTTTGATCCATTTATTTAGCTGCTCTGTCTCCTTTATTTAAGCAGGGAGTTAGAAAATGTTTTCCATAAGGGGCCAAATAGAAAATGTTTTCACCTTTGTATTTCATACAGTCCCTGTTGCAACTACTCAACTCCGCCTTTGTAGCTAAAAAGCAGCTAGGGTCAACAAGTAAATCAATGGGTATGGCTATGTTCTAATAAAACTTTATTTACCAAAACAGGTAGCAGTAGGATTTGGCTGATTTAAGCTCTGTTTCTCCCCGAAATGTGCAAAAAGCAGGCAGGAGGCCACTTGAGAGAACCAAGTGTTCAGCACATTTTCTTCCAAAGGAACCAGGGAAATGAGAGTAACTTGTGTGAAATTTTTTTTAAAGGGAGAAATTGAGACCTCTCTCCCAGCAAAAAAGTCACCTAGACTCTCTCTGCAGAGCAGAACAGTCTCCAAGTAGAAAGACAGGGGCCGTTGGGGCAGGGAAAGTGGAAGTGATGTTTGGTGCACATCAGACACCAAACTCTTAGACTCTGCTCACAGGGCTCCATGCTCCTAGCATATGGTGCTACATTCCCCAGTGTTCAAAATCCCTGGCAGATGGAGGAGACATCTGCAAGTGTCTGCATCAACAGGAGCTTTGAAAGGGTTCCAGAACAATCCCCTCAAAACGCTCTTGGTTTTGCTATATGGAGAAGGTGCCAGACATTCCCAGAAGCCTGCTGAAATCTTTAAGAAATGGGCATTTGAGAAAAATACTTCCTAGTATTTGTTTGTGTCCCTCTCTAATAACCCTATACCTTTGACTTCCTCCGACATTATCTGCATAGGGCAAATATCTTCTCAAATCATCAGTTCCCCGTGATGGAAATCATTTATGCCTGCTCTGTTTCCATTTTCTGTGGAAGGAGAAAAATCTTTTCTCGCTGCCCCCCACAACCTGCCCCCTTCAAGCTCTTGAGTAGAGAAAGAAATACTTTCACAGGATGAACCGGACAGCTTCTCCTTAGAAGTGGCACTACCTCCAGTGCTCTTCTTTTCATCTGCCCTGCCTTTGAGACCAGAAAACATCTGGAAGTGCTGAGTGCCTGGTGTGTCACAGATCCCTGAAATGGGATCTTCATGTTTGGGGAAGGATCTCCAAAATGAAGTAAGGCTTCTCTACCTCCCTCCCACCTTTGGTCCCCGTTGATCTCCCCCACTAACCCTCAACATCTGGCATAGCTCAGGTTTTTGGTGTCACTCTTCTGACACTCCAGAAGGTATCTCTGTGGTGGCATGCAGGGCACAGGCTCTTGGTGGTTTGCTTACTTGTGTGTGACTCTTGGAAGGGTCCCTGTGGTACTAAGCTGATAATGGAACTGGGATTCCGCCTTGAGTGGAGCTGTTTATTTTCCAACTCTCCTAACTGGGGTAGATGTTTGATTAAAAGATGACGGGTCCCCATGGGAGCATGGATTCCGGTTTATCTGATGTGAGCTCAGGTAATAATCAAGCTGAGAAATTTCCAGAAGTTTATATGCCCACCCTCTGGGCTGCCCAGACAAAAGCTCTGCTTCTGCACACAAAAATGATAATAATAGAAGCAATTTTCCATAATCAAGAGGTTTTCAGACTTGAGTGTGCATTAGAATAATCCAGAATGTATCTGGAATAGAAGAAAGGCAAAAGAAAGTCACTGGGCCCACCTTTGTTAGGACTGGGGGAGAGCCTGAGGAACCCCATCTTCAACATGTACTCCGTCCACCCTCTCACTCACCTAGGTCATCTTAATGTGGTGAGTTAGGAACCACAGTTAGAGACGTGCTTGCTTTACCTGAGGATGGGGAAAACGACAGGCTAACTCTGAGACCTGATTCTTTAGACCTCAAGTGGGTATTAATGGCCTGTGTTGTAAGGATGGTTCTTGCCAAAACCTAACAACTCCCAAAACTTCCTCAAGGAAACTAACATAGGAGAAATCTAAAGACTCAAAGAAACTTGAACCAGATGGCTTGAGAATCTTCCTCTATCTTTCAAATTCATAAAACCACACAGTTTACAAAGCATTTTCACATACATTATCTCATTTTTATTAGAGTTTCTTGATTCCTGGAGTCCGTGGACTCACAGGAATATGTGAATCAATTTCAGGGAGACTAAACTTAGATGAGAACTTTTTTTTTCACACTGAACTCTAACTAAAACTTAGCATTTTTTAAAATTATGAACATAAGTAACAAGTCACAGTCCTGGCAGTACCTGTGACTTTGACTTTGTCACCAAATGAAATCAGATACTTTCATATCACATCACTACTGTTGTAGATACCTCAAAGTATCATTTAGACTCATCACCAGCTTGAAAACACTGTGGTTTTTAGACCCACTGCTAAATCTTCTTATTTAATGCACTAATAGAAATTTATTTTTATATTAATTGATTTAATACTTTGATAATTGTGTTTTAATACAATTGGTTTTGCTGGCAGTCTATACATTTTATTTATTTAAAAACACAATTCTGAGAAGGGATTTTAAAAAAATAATTTAAAATCCCTCATCAGATTATTACAATTATTTCTTGAAGATGGCCAAGTACTTGCTATTATCCTCTCTCCAAAGATGAGGAAGCTTAGGCAAATCTCAACTGACATGTCCAAGATGGTAAAACTAGTGGGTGACAGGGCCTGAACTCAAATTAGGTCCTCAGGGTTCCTTACTGACCAGTTAGCTCTGTGGGAGGGAACCACAGCCCCTTTCGGTGCAGTAGCCAGCACATGGAGCAATAGGGAAGAAAAAAACATTGAGAAATTCTTGCATCTGGGGAAGACTTTAGAGTAATCACCGGAACAGCCGGAGGATGAGCTGCAGCAAAGAGCCGGGCCTGTCACGCTGGGGTATGGTGATTAATTGGTGCGGAGGAACACAGCCAAGAGCAGAGAAGCCACACCAGGCCACCATCCATTTGTCCATGCCCTGGGGTCAGAAATGGAGCAAATGGAATCTTTTATAAGAGAGGAAAGGGTGGAATGTAACCATGGGGGAGTTCTGCAAGGAATTCACAGGTGTTTTCTTATTGCATTTCCCCTTCCCTAAGGACCTCTGTGTGTGCAGTTAGCAACAGAGAGAAGGGGTGGGGGTGTGGCTGGGCTGGGCTCTGCAATCTCTCACGCACCCCTCCTCCAGCTCTGTGAGCTATGGTACTTTCAATTGAAATAGCAGAAACCATGTTCAAGTCACAGGGAGCTGGGTCACTGGGAAACTCATTGAATTCTTTAGTTAATTTCAATAGGTGGACATGGTGGGCCTTGGGTTTTTGAGGCAGTCATTTCAGTAGGGTCACTCTAATCTGGGCCATGAGCAGACCTCTTCCCCACTCTGTAAGTCACCCCATCACAGTGATTCTGCAGATTCCAGTTCACGAGCAATTCTGCCAACTTTCCTTTCTCTTGAAGGAAGCAAGCAAGCTACAGAGGTTGGTTCAGTTCATTTCTTCCCATTGAAATGCTGGCAAGAGCACGTTGGTAATTGATATTCAGAAGCATTATTGATGTGGAGGCACAGCTGCTGTGGATCAGGAGGTCATTGTTTTCCCTAACATTTATTTGAATTATGAAATGATAGAAGATTTGGGAAAGTTTTTTTAAAAAAACAAAAATAAAAATCACTTTTAATCTTACCCAGGAAAGCCAGTATTACTATTTTGGTGCGTTTTTTTCTGGACAGACATGCAGAGAGGCAACCTCCCTATGCCCATAATGTTTAGAAAGCAGGCAAGTACAACCATTAGATCTATTTTAAAAATTCTCATTAGTAGGCTATAATGAACACAGAGTCCTACTACGTTGCCTTTTGTGCCAGACCAAATCAGGTTACAGATTTATTTTATTTTATTTTGAGATGAAGTCTCGCTCTGTCGCCCAGGCTGCAGTGCAGTGGCACAATCTCGGCTCACTGAAACCTTCACCTCCCGGCTTCAAGCTGATTCTCCTGCCTCAGCCTCCAGAGTAGCTGGGATTACAGGTGCATGCCACCACACCCGGCTGATTTTTGTATTCTTAGTAGAGATGGGATTTCACCATGTTGGCCAGGCTGGTCTCAAACTCCTGACCTCAGGTGATTCACCCACCTTGGCCTCCCAAAGTGTTGGATTACAGGCGTGAGCCACTGCATCCGGCCAGGTTCACAGATGTTATGGGAGGTCTTCCTTCTTTCTGTTTCCCCTCTCTTCCTCTGCTCGCCTCTCCATAGCTTCTCAACTTCATCTTCTATCCTGCAAACTGTTATTGTCAGAGACTTAGTAACAGAGCACAAATTCTAACCTAGATCCGCTAATTTGGGAGCCCTTATCTGCAGCAGACCATATTTTCCCTGTAGTCAGCAGTTTCCTCCAAGGGACCAGGACCAGGCGAAGGGTTTCAGATTCTTTGGATGAGAAAAGGTACGAGACTAATAATCCCTTCCCTTTTATTCCAGTATCAGTCATCTCTTACAGTGTAATCTAACTTATTATTATGCTAAAAGACCCTTCGTTCCCACTAGAGAAAGGAAAAGATGGAAGTGGGTGGTGAGAACAGAGCATCCCCCAGCTACATTATATAATAAAACCTGACTTTTTAGGCAGTTAACATGTGCCAAGTACTATTCTAATTGCTTGATATGTGCCTCACTGAATCTTCACATCAATACTATGAGGAAATTGAGGTACAGGGAGTTCAAGTCTTTACTAGCCCAAGGTCATACTCAACCAAGGTTAGCAAGTAGCACAGCAAGAATTCCAACCCGGGCCAGCTCACCCTGAGAGGCCCTATCTTGGCATATTGTCTTTTCCAAAGATGGCGGCATCAAAACATATATCTCATCCCACATGACATTTTACAAAGTATTGTGACACCTCTTCATCCAGCAGGGAGTCTGTTTCCTCTCTTTGAACCTGGGTAGACTCTGCTAACTGTCTTGACCAAGAGTTTGAAGGAAGTGACACTGTGTGACTTCCAAGGACAGATTATAAAAGGCAATAAGATTTCAGCCCAGCTCTCCTCTGTCTTCAAACGCTTCCCTTTTAGAATCTAGCCACCATGTTGTAAGGAAGCTCAGGCCACACAGAGAGGCCCTACAAGGTGTGTTCTGGCTGACAGCCCCAATGAGGCTTCCAATCAAGAGCCAGCATCAACCACCAGAAAAGTGAGTAAATGGGCTTTTAGATTATTCCAGGCTTTAGTTTTTGAGTCTTTCCCCTGAGGCTCTAGACACTAGCGAGCAGACATAAGCTGAAGTTACTATGCCCAATTTGAATTCCTTATCTACAAAAATTATGAGAGATAATAAAGGATTACCATTGCTCGAAACCACTAGGTTTTGGACTAATTTGTTACATAGCCAGAGTATGGGAATGGTGCTCCTAACTATTACAGTAAGATTAGCATACGCTCTCAGCAGCTCTCCATCCCCACCTTTATCCTGGCTGGCTCAGGCATCACCAAGCTTAAGGTTGCCATGAGAGAAATTTTGCATAGATTTTTCTTGGTCCAACTCCTTCCAGGGAATTAGTCCCATTAGACTTTTTATTGTTTAAGTCTTTGCATTTTCATTAGTCTTCACAGGTCTTTTCTTGGGGAATGAGAAGAGGTTGCCTCAGAGTCTGCAAGCCAAATGCCGTTTTAAGACAGATGTTAAATTGGCCTCTATTAGGAAAGTGTAGCCCTTCCTTCAATAATTGTTGAGTAAGGACTTACTGAGACCAGTGCTGGGCTTTGTCCAAGTGAGTTTTTCAGGCAAGAGGAAAGCTGTACAATAATATTCTTTTTATAAAAAGTAGAAATGTGCCAGGTGCTTAAAAACTTGACCATTAGATCTTCTCTATACTGCCCTGTTCTGAAAAGAGAAAAAGAAAGATGGAGGTGGTAGGTGGGGAATTAGCAAACCAAAAGAAAAATGTAAAGGCCCAAGAACCAGGTGAGAGCAATCTGCTAATATTAAACTGGATTGCAGGAGATTCAGAATGTTTATTTGCAAGGCTTTGGACTGTAAGCTTATTCCCCAGCCCCCACCCCACTTCCAGAGCTTTCGTACATCTTTAGAGTTTTGTCGTTAGATATAAGTAAGGTTCACTTCTTTTAGCCCTCTGCTCAGATTTCTTTATGAAATGTTGATAGGTGATGATATACTTTCAATGGTTTTGTGGGGAAATAGGGAGTAAAGGTGGTAGCAGATAATCTTCTCCCACTAACATAAGGAAAATCTGTGTGCCAGTTTCACATGGATTTTAATGCCCAAATTGGCACCTCTAGGTGTACATCTATTTGTTTATTTTATATCCCAGGTTGGAGAGTTGTACTCCCTGATAAATTACCTCCTGAAATCCTGTATATGGCTCTGTATACATATTCCTACACCCTCACAGTTCATAAGACTGGAGGGGAGGGGAAGAGGACAACTAGAAAAAGAAAGCAGACCAAAATGAAATGCATAAATACCCTGGTTTAAGTTTTTAAAGATTCAGTATCACTGTACTAGCTCAGGGTCCCAATAGGGGCAGATGGCACACACAAAATAAGATAATTTGAGGAGGAGGTTTTGTTTGTGAAGAGTCTGTTTACAGTGGTGTGAGTGTAGGAAACCACAGGGGATAGTGCATAAACTGGGTACTGGCACTAGTGAAGTTGTCATCACCCATAGGCCTGAAGGGGACACGGAGGCTACCAGGACTTAAAAAAGAGTCACATAGAACAGGCTGCTTTGACCTTCTGTCAAGATATAGTTGAGAAAAGAGGGAACCTGGGGAATGAGTAGTACCCTGATCTTACTATCTTCTCTCCCTTTTATCTTCTGGAACTTTCCTTCGGCCACCTACCTGAAAGCCAGAGGGCCAGGAGGCTATTGAACTAACACATAGAAATAGTTCCTGGGGCAGACAGCAGGATGTGGAGGGAGAGTGGAGCCTGGGGGCTAAAAGGGAACAATCCAGTACAATTGCCACCCCATACATAGAAAAGGTTTTTCAAAAGCAGAGAATGCTTGCTTGGAGACAGCGCTAAACACTATTAAGAATGCCTAAAAAGTACAAACGCAACTTTAAACCAAATACAGATTCTAGAAAGACATTTACAAGAGCCCAAGGTTTATCACTCATCCCTTGGCTCAAATATAATTGAGTACTCTGGGTGTGTAGCAATAAACTCCATTCTGATTTATCTCCGTGTGGTTGATCTTCACAGTGATAGCAACTACAGTATAAAGTCCTGGGCATTGTGCCTCGGTAAGTGATCGTTTTAAGATATAAGTCCAATAAAATTTCTTTTCTCTTAACCACCCTCCCTCATGGCTTGGAATAAAAATTATAGTCTTTACAATGGCTTACAAGACCCTTGATAATAAGCCCCTGGCTATTTCTCTGTACTTACCACTACTGCTATTCTCTCTCTTGCTTTCTTGACTCCAGCCACACTAGTTCAAACACATTCATTATAATCTGCCCCCGGGCCTTTGCACTTGTTTTCACCATTCTTTCCCAAATACAATGTGACTCACTCCCTCACTTTTATGGGTATTCAAATGCCACCTTTAGAGAAGCCTGTCTGACAACACTGTATACAATAGTAACTATAACAGATGTCTTTCCAAAAATGGCCATACCAATATTTCCGGTCCCACATGATCTTTTGGAAACTTGCACTTGCCATTAACAGGTGGAGTCTGTCTTCCTTCCCCTGGGGAAAGACTTGCAACTATCTCAACAAGTAGAATGTGGTATAAATAACGCTGTGGACTTCCAAAACTAGGTCATAGAAGGTGATATGGCTTCTTTCTGATGCTCTCTTTTTTGGGAAATTGGCTCTTGGAACTCACCCACCATTTTGTAAAGACGCCAAGGCCACATGAACAGACCACACATAGATCTTTCCTTCAGCAACCCTCGCTAAGGTCTCAGGAATAGCCAGCATCAATCAGCAGACATGGAAGTGAGTGAGCCATCAAGTGGTTCCAGCCCACAGCCTTCAAGCAACCCCAGCCAAGGCCAATGGAGTAGACAGAAGTTATCTCTACCAAGACCTATCTATGTTACAGATTCATGAGTGAAATAAATGATTATTTATGCCACCGTTTTCTGGAGTAATTTGTATACAGCCATAGCATTGGATCATATTTTTTGTGTCAAAGTAAGATGTGGTGGCAATAAAAAACCATGTGAGAGTGGCTTTGGGACAAAGTAGTGGGCAGAAAAGAACTCTAAAGAGAGTGTTAGTGAAAGTCTAAAGGATCTTAAAGAGGCTGTTAGAGGAAGCCTCATAACCCTTGATGAAGCTGTTAATTAGGGCTTAATTAAAAGTGAGGAAAATGTTATTGGAAACTGGGAGAAAGGAAATCCTTGTTAGTAGTGGGAGAAAGTTTAGCAACACTGTTCCCACAATCATTGAGAAAATCAAAGACATACCTAATTAATCAGATGATCTAGCTAAAGAAGTTTCAGGCAGAATACTAAAAGTGCCTCTTGGCTTCTTCACATTGTCTATAATAAATACGAGAGGAAAAAGATGACCTTTTATAAAAGGAATTATTTACTCTTCAAGTAAAATTTAGAGAAAATATAGGAACCAGGACTTGCAGTGTTCAAAAATAAACTCTTATTTAATCCCAGCCTCTCTAATATTCTGAAATTAAGAGGGGCCTTCCGAGCAAAGATTAAAGATTATACCCATAATATTATTTGTTAAAACCTCAGAAATACCTAGGGCAGTGCCTCAAGAACTGTTTAGTTCAGACGAAGGGACCTATAAAGATCGTCAAGAAGTGCTTCATAGATTTTCTCTGTTAACCACTAGAACTCTTAAGAATTTAAGGAGTCCTTCTGCAGCTTTATAGCAAGCCCAAGGTGGAAAATCTTTGCAAGATTTGTGGATGTAGCTTTTGTCTGATGGAGTGTATCAGAAATAAATTCATAAGAAATCCACAAGGTTTTTAAAATAATTATATCAGCTTACACGAAAAAGATGCTTTAATCAACATTTTACATGCAGGAAGCTGACTGAGAAAACTATTCAACTGCAAAATGGGCCACTTTTTATGGAAAAGGAAAGAGGATATGGAGGGCATAACGCAGAGCCACGGTGAATTATATCCAGGCAGTAGGACTGTACCCTCACCAAGGAACTGGCAACAGGAACCCTGCTGGATTTCAAAATGGTTACAGATTCCTGAGTGCCTCCTGTTTCGCCTTTTTTGAAAAGGAGGCTCGATGGTAGTTATGCTTGTTTCACCATTACATGTTGCATCTCTAGGGAACAAGCAAATTGTTCCTTTTTTTTTTCTT
>NW_012102144.1:3802777-3817977 GCF_000951045.1 Mandrillus leucophaeus | reverse complement strand
TTTTTTTGAGACAGAGTTTCACTCTTGTCCCCCAGGCTGGAGTGCAATGGCACGATCTCGGCTCACTGCAACCTCTGCCTCCCAGGTCCAAGTGATTCTCCTGCCTCAGGCTCCCAAGTAGCTGGGATTACAGGTGCTCACCATCACGCCCAGCTAATTTTTATTTTTTTTTAAATGGAGTCTTGCTCTGTCACCCAAGCTGGAGTGCAGTGGCGCAATCTCGGCTCACTGCAAGGTCTGCCTGCCGGTTTCACGCCATTCTCCTGCCTCAGCCTCCCGAGTAGCTGGGATTACAGGTACCCGCCACCATGCCCAGCTAATTTTTAAAAAATTTTTAGTAGAGACAGGGTTTCACCACATTGGCCAGACTCGTCTCGAACTCCTGACCTCAGGGGATCCACCCATCTCAGCCTCCCAAAATGCCGGGATTACAGGAGTGAGCCCCCACGTCTGGCTGCAAATTATTTCTTGAGGTGACAAATCTTAAGATAAACAAGAACTGTCTCCAGAAGCTCTCTTTGAGGAACCAAGCTTAAGGAGCTTCAGGTGCACGTGAACGTGATCTTACTGGCAAGATCTTAGACTGTGAACCTGAGCTTTGCAGACTGTAGGGAAGAAGGTAGGGGTTTTCTTTTGCATATGACAAGGACATAAATTACTGTGGCCAGAGGATAGGCAGTAGCAAAGTGTATTTTCCAAGAATAGCCACAGAAGTATTTCTGGAGCCGCATACTTTGCCAGAAGCCTGCCACTTGCCATTAAGAGGTGGGGTCTATTTCTCCTCCCTTTGGACAGAACTTGAGAAACATGACACCCATAGAAAAGCAATGATAAACTGCTGTTGAAATGCTTAAAAGAACACTGAAATAAATGAAGAAATATTTATGGATAGGATGCCTCAATGTCATACAAATGTAAATTATCCCCAAATTATAAATTCAAAAATTTTGAGTACCATTTTAACAGGACTTTTCATAGAACAAACCGAGCTCATCCTAAAGTTCATTCATCCTAAAGGAAACTGCTATGTAAAGTCAGGGCAGTCACAAATAAGAATAAAGTGGGATGTGGAGGGAGATATTTGCACTGGCAAATAATAAGATTATACAGCTAGAGTAATAAAAACATTGTGGAATTAGGACACAGATAGATAGATCAACAAAACAGACTTGAGAATCTGGAGATATTCCCTTGGACATATGCATACTTGATTTATGATAAATGTGGCCATACAGAGCAGTAGGGAAATGGCAATCTTTTCAATAAATAGTGTTGGGACATTTGGGTATCCATAAGGAAAAAATTTAAATACAAGTTCTCTATTCTAATTCCAGGTGGATTTTAGAACTAACTGTAGGTAAAACTATAACATTTTCAGGATATTATGTAGAAGGATGTATGAATGACTTCGGGGTAGGGAAGGATTTCCTAAACAATACACAAAATGCACTAACTATAAAGAGACTGATTAAATTGACTACACTAAAATTCAGAACTTCCAGTCATCCAAGGACACCAAAAATAAGATACAGAGAAGCTCACTGACTAGGAGGAAATATTTGCAATGTATATGAAACCCACAAATAATTATCATCCAAGACATATAAATAATCCCTTTTCATCACTAGGAATTAGGAAAATGCAAATTGAAACAAAGATAAAATACTATTCAGAGCCCTCAGGTTGGCAAAAAATTTTAGTCTGTCCACACCAAATGTGGGCAAGAATGTAGAAGAAAGAGAAATTTCAAATATGCTAATGGATTATAAATAGGTCTTTAAAGAGCAACTTGGCAGTCTCTAATAAAGTTGAAGCTGCACATGGTATATAACCTAGTATTTCTACTTCTAGGCATGTACCTTACAATAAATTTGTGCATACATGCACAAATTTTCATGTTCAAGAATATCTTGTAGAGGCATTGTTTGTTATAAGAAAACACTGGAAACAATCTACATGTTCATCGACTGGAAAATGGAAAAACAAATTTTGGTTTGTTCATACAGTGGAATGTTTTATAGCAGTTAAGATGAGGGAGCATTTAGCTACATATAAACATGGATAAGTGTCTATAATATCAAGTAAAAAATCAAGTTGCAGACTGATGTAAACAGAATAATCCACTTCTATAAAGTTTAAAGACATTCAAAGCAATACTATAGTCTGTGATACCATCTGTGTAAGTAAAAGTATTAAAACATCCTTAAGAATGACAAAAATAAAATCCAGGAGAAAAACAAAGTCCATCTGGGAAACAAAGGGAATAGGAATGGAAGAAGTAAAAGAGAGTTTCAAGCATATTTGTGTTGTTTTGTTTCTTTAAAAGGAAAAGGGGTGCCATTTCAAAATGTTATGATTTCATCAAGTTTTGCTGTGGGTAAGTGAGCACTCCATATATCATTATCCTTTTCTGCTGACATACTTTTTCAAAGAGCTTAATGGGAGTCATAAGCTT
The DNA here is from genome assembly GCF_000951045.1 of Mandrillus leucophaeus. Lineage (NCBI taxonomy): Eukaryota > Metazoa > Chordata > Mammalia > Primates > Cercopithecidae > Mandrillus > Mandrillus leucophaeus. The sequence continues at coordinate 3,815,522 of NW_012102144.1, read as the reverse complement.
CATTGAGTTCATATGGCTTGTGGTCTTATGTGTGGATCTAGTAATACATTTGTTATATAACTTCTGCAGACAATATTCTAAAGGTATGTATGAAATACTGTTCATATTGTACTCTAAAGTCAAGTCTACACATTGTCAGCAAAGCTCTTCCATTTTAGTTAAAATGAACAATCGGTTATTCTCCCTTTCCTGACAGAGGAGTTTCTTTGAAATTTATCATCAGAAAATCCACTCAACAACCAGTTCAATCTCCATAAGAAAGATAGGATGTAATCAAACTCTCCCCTAAACTGTCTAAAGACCAGAATGAAAAGAAGATCTCAGCATATCCACTGTGGTTACTAGGCCATATTAAACATCAATTTTCGATTTTCCACAATGAGAAGAAAGGTTGAATCATCAAAGATGACTATGGGGGCTTGCACTAAGAGTCTACAAAGTCTTCATTATTGGAAAGTTTCTAAGAGGTTAGTCCTTCTCCCTGGCTGCTTCTACATCTGGATTTGCCTCACCGTTTTAAGAATAAGAGTAGTACAGGATTGGACGTGATTATCAGGAAACAATAGCAAGTAGATAGCTTTGTTTTATGTTATTTCTTTCTTTCTTTGTTTTTTCATTTTTAGATGCAAAGCCGGAAGATATACTCTTTGGTTGTATTCTCTAAAAGCAAACCCTTAGGAAAGGATTTAGGTGAAAGCAATTCATCTGGGGAGGAAATCCCAGGCAAGACAATGAAGAAGTCGGAGAATGAGACTAGGAAATGAGGAAAAGTAATGTAGAAAATGTGAATGAGCAGGTTGCTGCTGTGGGCATCGGGGGCTCATTTGTGCAGAAGACTCTTTGAGAGACTACATAGAACAATCCTTAAACTCGGCCAGACAAAGCATAAGGAAGCAGGCGTATTTATCCACCAATTCATGATTCGATGGCTATTCTTGGGGATTTAACTCTGCACTCCAGGCCTGGCCCTCCTGCATGCTAGCCATGCAGGATCCTATGGGCCATAGAAAGACCTCAGGCTGAGTTCAAAAGCCAGCTGCATGCAAAGGAATGGTATAAAAATTTCAGATGGCATCCTGCATGGGCCAAAGGAATCTGCCAACAACATCTGTCAAAGCTATCTACAATAGAGTATGTTGTATCATGTTTTCCCAAGCATGAGACAAGTACCGCCAGTGGTTCAGGAGATGATTTTAGATGGTTCTGGGTCATGGAATTAAATAACATTGAATTACATGGTCGGGGAGTTCTTTTCTTTTCACTTCTCTCTCATTCCTTCTGACTATCCAAGGACAACCTCTCTTTTTGCTACTAATTATGGCTTTATTATACCTCCAATCCTTGCAAGCTTCCAGTTTAAGCAGAGAGTCAGCCTTGGGCCCTGGATGTTTACTGACAACCACATTTGGCTGCAATGTGCTGACACGTTCCTCTTTTCATTGTATTTATTTTTCCAATCACCTTCAACCTATGGCAAGTGATATTATTTCTTCATTACCAGCAACAATGCAAAGTTAGCTTTTTGAATAAATTTATTTCATCTTTTAAGTCAGTCAATTTAAAGAATAATATTGAGCAAATAATAGAACCACAAAGATGGTATGAAATGCTAAATTTGGGGAAATTCCATGAGCTCACGAGCTACGTGTTATGATGGAAATTTTGGGGAGATCACCTAACCCCTCTAAGCTTGACCCTCCCTAATGTTGCAACCCTTCATTGGGTTGTTGGGAAAATTCAAATGGGATATTTGTCAGGCAACAAGCCCTCCACCTGGAAGTAATACAAAATCAGTAGATGTTAGTTCTCTGTTCTTGAAATGTTTATAAGAAAATATAGGTATTTTTAAAAATAGACCCTAGGGAGTTTATTAATCAGATATCAGGACGCTATTAATCAGATATTTATCAGGTTTAATGTGATTTTCTTTAGAAAAGCTCCTTTCCCATCATTTTTTCCCATCATAAGAAACTAGGTACTGCCAGCTGGGCATAGTGGCTCGTGCCTGTAATCCCAGCACTTTGGGAGGCCAAAGCGAGCAGATCACTTGAAGTCAGGAGTTCAAGACCAGCCTGGCCAACATAGAGAAACCCCATCTCTACTAAAAATACAAAAATTAGCCAGGCGTGGTGGCAAGTACCTGTAAGCTACTCTGGAGGCTGAGGCAGGAGAATTGCTTGAACCTGGGAGGCAGAGGTTGCCGCAGTGAGCCAAGATCATACCACTGCACTCCAGCCTGGACAACAGAGTGAAACTGTCTCAAAAAAAAAAAAAAAAGAAAAAGAAAAAGAAAAAGAAAGTACTGCCATTACTGGGTCCTTTTGATCTGTTTGGAACTGCTTATTGTGGTTGGGAAGATGACATTGTACATTGGAAAGCCTACACATAACTGGAGTAGTGGTGTGGTCACCACTTAAGTCTTGCTGTAGCATATTAATGCGTGCATTTTGGTTGTAATTCTTGAAATGAACCACAGTGTTTAAAACTGTTTTTTCTATGACTTTTTCTCTCAACAGAGGAAGAAGTCACATTTTTAAAATCCAAATAGAAGAGCAAGGGGCGCCCTAAGAGCCTTCCTCTGGTGCCAGAAGGGAGGACTTTTCAGTAGAGAAAAATTCATCATTTCGGAAGTCTTGAGATTTGTTCTGAGAACGTAGTTTGTCTCAGTGTTTTTCAAACGGCAAAAATGTCAATTCAGAATACAATGTGATGTTTCTTTCATGGGGGGTATAAAAACTACATGCAAGTCTCCAAAGTATGAGTTGTTATTGTCAGGTTTGTTTCTTGTTAGAATGTTTCAGTTTGAGGTTTTGGCTTTTTAATGCTGTTGCCTCCTAACAGGGACGTATTGAAGGTCTGGCATTGTGTCTAGAATCCCTTACCTGCTGGCAGGATTTTCAGGAATGTTATCTTCAGTCATTCAAAGGGATGCAATTCCTTTAATGAATATGCCACCTATGGTGAGTAAAGGAAAGGTGGCTCTCAGGGAAAGTGAGGAGCTGAATGCTAGGGTGAGGAGAGGTTGTAAATAACCGAGTCCTATCTGGCCTTAGGTTATTCTTGAAATTAATCAAATTCCACCATGTGGTAGACTCTTGAGCAGAAGAGATGAGCAATTTCCAAGAACATAAGAGAAAAAGTCTTGGAGCTTGCGTTCTAGTACGGGATTTTAACCTCTTCTTGTGCCATGGACTCCCATGGCAGTTTCATACAGTCTATAGATCCTTTCTTAAAACAATATTTTCAAATGCGTAAAATAAAATATGTAGAATTCAAAGAAAACAAATTATATTCAAATTCAGTAACTTACCACACTGTGCTTGACCTGTGTGACTGTGCAGTCTGTTAGCAATGTTAAAGAGCATACTTCAGTAATTATTTCAACCATCAAATGTATTTGAATGTTTATTCTTAGCCTGCACACTATCCTTGTTGTAAAATGCCATGTGCCCTTATGGAGAATTAAGAATTCTCATTTGAACTGCCCTGTCTTACTTCAGTTTAAACAAACAATAGACACAACTCATTCCTTCAATGTATTGATAAACATTGTAAGTAGGAAATACTAAAAAGCAATGAGGTGTCTGGGTCACTAACACCAACACAATTTGATGACTGAATGACAACCAGGCATAGAGCTGCGCTCTAATCTGCCAGCTGCACCTCATGAAGATCTCTAAAAAGGAAGGCTGCAGTCACACGCCATCTACCTGCATGTGCCTAACGACTACCACAATTTCAAAGCAATCAGCACAATTTATATTTCAAGGTATTGTCAACAATTGTAATGTGATAGGAAACACATCTGCGACTTCTTGTTGATAACAGGTCACAGGCACTGCTAAGTCATGGAGTTTTCCATCTCTACTTATAATTAAAGGAAATGCTCAATTTCAGTTAGAAGATAGTCAAAATAATGATACGATTATTTTCCTAGCCAAAGACCTCCTGAAATCCCAGGTTAACTCCAGATAAATGCCCCTTGTGGAAAAGTTGGTAGTAAATAAATAACGTACAAGGTGGTGGTAAATGTAATATAGGAAAATAACACAAAGGGGGATAGAGAGAGCCACGTGTGGGTGGTGGTAAATGTAATATAGGAAAATAACGCAAAGGGGAATAGAGAGAGCCAAGTGTGGGGAGAGGGAGCAATAGACAGGGAGCAATTTTCTTGAGCAATGTTTGTGAATGATGAGAGTAGGTGAAATTCAGTACAAAGTGGAAAAATCCATCCTAGAAAAGAACAGGAATGGTTTATCCATAGTAACAGGACAGAAGTAATAGCACAGAGCAAAAACATAGGTGAGTAAATATTTTCTCAGTCAAACTGGACTCACGGTCTTCAGCTAACAGTGACAAGCAGGGAATGCATGTTGGCAAGAGAGGAAGGTATTAACTAGTTGTCTAGGTTACTCCTCTTGGGGGAAAATGGTCTGGTGTGATGGCATGAGCTGCAAAGCTTGGGGAGAGAAGAATGACCAGGAAGAGGCAACAAGCAAGGAGGATACCTGTACCCTCCAGGTCCAGCAGCTGTGAAAAAAGCAGCCACATTCGAGAGGGTTGTCCGGGAAGCAGCATCCTTAAGGGAGAATCAGTTTTCAGTTGGAGCAAGAAGGTGAAAGGACATTCAGAGAAGAGGTGGAAGATGTGGGGGCTTTGCTGAGAACACACCATGAGTTCCAGGGGCACAGAAGAGTTTACTTGTAGGGGAGGGGTGGGCAGGACCCAGATGATAATAGCTATTCTGTGGTTAGTGAGCTTCATATGGTGTCTCTGACAGAGAATGATATACGGGATATGATGAAATTAGTCCTGATGGTTCTTCAGGCTGGTGCAGTGGTGAGCTTGTTCATATTGTCGGGAGAAATTGGGGCTTGCTGGGGCACCTATAGCTCTCTGAAAAGGTCTGGTTTGAATTCCTGCCAGCAGCCTGGCTATCCTCTCAGCTTCTTGGTTACAAGAGCAAGTAATTTCACTTCATCTTTTTTTCAATATTATATCATGAATCGTTTCAACATACAGCAGTCTAAAGACTTTTTCAGTGAATACTTAAAGGCTATCTTTTATATTTTGCCATACTTTCATGACCATATATCTATCCATATGTCCATCCTTCTCTCAGTCCATCAATTCAACTTATTTTTGATACATTTCAAAGTAAATTGCATGCAGTTTATCATATATAAAATGGAATCCTTCTCAGCAATAAAAAGGAATGAGCTCCATGTAACAGCATAGATGCATTTGAAAATTATTATGCTATATTATTAGGAGATATACCTAGTGTAAATGATGAGTTAATGGGTGCAGCACACCAACATGGCACATGTATACATATGTAATAAATCTGCATGTTGTGCACATGTATCCTAGAACTTAAAGTATAATAAAAAATAAATTTTTTTAAAACTGAAGGCAAAATAAAGACTCTAATAATTCAAGAAAAAAATTATTATGTTATATGCTATTGTGCTTCAGATGGTGTGTCTGACAAGAATACTACAGCATCCACATCACTAACTAAATACTTTAGGATCCATGTTATTAAGTGGAGCTCAATATTTATTTATAATTTTATCTTTTGAAGTAAAATTTGTATGCCATGAAATGCACAAAATTTAGTTGCAATTTGCTAACATTTTTGTTTTTGTTTTTGAGACAGTGTCTCTCTCTGTTGCCCAGGCTGGAGTGCAGTGGCAAGATCACAGCTCACTGCATCATCAGCCTCCCAGGCTCAAGTGATCCTCCTGCCTCAGCCTCCCAAGTAGCTGGGACTACAGGTGTACACCATCATGCTTGGCTAATTCTTTAAAATTTTTTTTGAAAGACAGGGTCTAGTGCCTAAACTGGTCTTGAACTCCTGGGCTCAAGCAATCCTCCCACCTTGGCCTCCCAAAGTGCTAGGATTACAGGTGTGAGCCACTACACCGGGCCAACAAGTTTCTACGTTTTGACAAATGTATACATCTATGTAACCCAAACCCCTACAAAGATATAGAACATTACTGTCACCTTGGAATGTTTCTTCTTGATCATCCCCCATCTGAAACCTCTAGAGGCAACTACTTTTCCGATATTTTTCTACATAGTTTTGTCCATTTTTAAATTTCATATGTGTGGAATCACATAGTATGTATTTTTTGTGTAAGGTTTCTCTTAGCATAGTAGTTTTTGGATTTGTTCATATTGTTACGTGTAGCTTATTTCTTTTTGTTGCTGAGAAGTATTCCATTTATGAAGAGACTACAGTTCAGCTGTTCTTCTACTGATAGATACCTGGGATGTTTCCAGTTTTTGCGTTCTATGACGAAAACTGCTATGAAGATTCTTGTACAAGTCTTTTGTGGACATGTGTTTTTATTTCTCTTGGGAAGATACCTACAGATGAAATGGGCCAGTGGTTAAATCTTTTTATTTCTAAAGACTAGTGTGAGTTGAGTTTTCTGTTGCTTATATGCCAATACACACTCCATAGATGAATTACCATAATCCACACTATCCCTAAAGTGGACTGGGTCTTCAGTGGGTGCCCCTAATGCCAATTCCCTTATTAAGAACAGTATTTACTATGTGTTCTTGACACATTATCCTCTTAACAAATGCAGAAGGTTTTTATTTTTCTTTTCTCTTTTTTAACCAGGCTAGCCCCAATATGAACCACAGAACTCTGTCCTTATAAATCTCCAGGGTTCTGAATTTTCCTACCACCAGAGAGGCTGCTTTAAGGTAAAAGACCTAGCTTAAAGAAACTGAATTATTTTAAATATGTTTATATTTATACACACATATATACATATATGTACATATAGTCACATATATTTATGTGAATATATTCACATATATTTATAAACACATATATCCACATATATTTACATATGTGCATAGTTACATATATGTAAAGATATTATCTACATTTTTGTATATTTACATACATGTCAATATACATACACATAAATATACACACATATCTGTGTATTTATATACACATACATACATGCACACACCAAATCCTCGAATGTCATTTAGTTCAATGTCATTTAGTTAGGATGTCAATAAGAAAATATCACATCCCAGCCAGGGCCACTGTGTGGGGTCTACACATTCTCGTTTCTGTGTAGGTTTTCTCCAGGCCCTCCAGTTTCCTCCCACATCCCAAACCTGTACATGTTAGGTTAAGTGGCATATCTACACTCCCAGTGTGGGTGTGTGAGTGTGGGTGTGTGAGTGTGCCCCACAATGGGAGGGCAACCCGTCCAGAGTGGGTTTCTGTCATTTGCTCTGAGCTGCCAGGATGGGCTGTGGCCACCCAAGACCCTCAACTGGAATAAGTGGGTAAATCATTATCTTACTTGTTTTTATGAATCTTTCCTAAATATATGTATAACTCACATTTATTTCAATGTTTAATATCAGAGGTGTCTTGGTCTTTATTTAGAAGTTTGGTGATGTTTTTGTGACCAGAAATATGCTGTAGAAACTTAATTCTTGTTTATCAATTGGCCTATGATAAAATTATCTCAAGTCATTTCCTAAGAACCTATCAATGATGTGAACGGAAGACTTACCATATATTTGTTGAGACCCTTCTGTGTACCCTGCACAATGACACTGTTCTAGGCATGTGGGATTTATCAGTGAACACAGCAGACAAAAATTGCTTCTCTTATGGAGTTTCCATTCTGGCATATGGGAGAAAAACGACGATGTGAAAATAATTAGGTAACATAATATTTCTAAGTACTTTGGAAAATAATAAGCACACCACAGTAGGGCAGTCAGGAGTGCTGGGAGGACTGGAAAGGCAGGTTGCAGTGTTAAACAGAGTCAGGGAAGGCCTCACTGAAACGTGAGCTGTTAGAGATAAAGGAGTGGGCCATGTGGATATCTGGGGGCAGAGGGAACTGCTAAAGCAAAGGCTCTGAGGCAGGCACATCCCTGGTATGCTCAAGAAACAGCAAGGATAAGCGGGGGTGCAGGGGCGGGAATCCATAGATGAGGTCAGAATGCACAAGGTCAGGAGTTTTGAGTCTTGAAGTCCCTGTAAGGACTTTAGCTTTTACCCTGAGTGAAATAGGGAGCCATCACAGAGTCACAAAATTTAGAACTGAGAAAAGGGCATCTCACTGTTGACACACGCTAGGAATTTCATTCTGTAAATTCATTCTCAGATACTATATTTTTGAACTAAAATGCAGAGATAGCCTGAACTCATTGTTTCCAAAACCAGATAAGAAAACTTGAATCTCTCCTAGAGGAATAATAACAGCAGAAAAGAAAAATGGGAGCATGAGCCAAGACCAAGATATCAATCTTCACAACTGCAACTCAAGAAAGGGGGACTAGGCTCACCTGAAGACGTTCTTCATGTTCTTGGAAAAGATTTCAAATGGACTGAAGCAACCTTGCTCCAGGATCCCTTGGGGCTTGGAATTCGCCCAGACTTGGTATTTGTAGGCCCCGAAACACTGACTGGGACTTCCCACAATACACTTGATGTTGATTAATGATAAAAGGCCTCCCTGTTGTTCCTTTGAGTATAGGAAAACCCCTATCTCTGGAGATCTGATCTGCTGGCTGGAAGAGTTATTCTTTATTATACTGCAGACCCTCAAGTAGTAAAAGATTCCAGCTCTCATGGAGACCTAGATTGGAGAATCTAACCCAAGGGCTAGCCAATGGCAGTCACGTCACCAAATCTGTACTGTTTGAGTCCAGCTGTTAAACCGGAATGGTTCCTTCTCAAGTTGGTTACAAGACTACCATCTTCATGATGGAACCAACTCACCCAAAGGATGGGAAACAAACTTCCCAAGAAAGGCACTCACTACCTCTCCAACCACGTCACTCTTAATTCAGGGCCAGAAGATCCAGCACAAACTTCTTTTATATGCAGGGGAGGTAAAACCTGCCATTGAAAGCAGGTTAAAAAAAAATACATATGTATATATAAGTACTATTTTGGATTACTGGGCTGGCAAGATGGCCTAATAGGAACAGCTCAGGTCTGCAGTTCCCAGGGAGATCAACACAGAAGGCTGGTGATTTCTGCATTTCCAACTGAGGTGCCCAGCTCATCTCATTGGGACTGGTTAGACGGTGGGTGCAGCCCATGGTGGGGCGAGCCAAAACAGGGTGGGGTGTCACCTTACTTGGGAAGTACAAGGGGTCGGGGAACTCCCTCCCCTAGACAAGGGAAACCACGAGGGACTGTGCTGTGAGGAACGGTGCACTCCGGCCCAGATACTATGTTTTTCCCATGGTCTTCGCAACCCACAGACCAGGAGATTCCTTCGGTGCCTACACCACCACGGCCCTGGGTTTCAAGCACAAACCTGGGTGGCCGTTTGGGCAGACACCAAGCTAGCTGCAAGAATTCGTTTTCATAACCCAGTGGTGCCTGGAATGCCAGCGAAACAAAACTGTTCACTCCCCTGGAAAGGTGTTGGAAGCCAAGGAGCCAAGTGGTCTAGTTCAGCAGATCCCACCCCCATGGAGCCCAGCCAGCTAAGATCCACTGGCTTGAAATTCTCACTGCCAGCACAGCAGTCTGAAGTAACCTGGCATGTTGGAGCTTGATGGGGGGAGATACGCCTGCCATTACTGAGGCTTGAGTAGGCAGTTTTCCCCTCACAGTGTAAACAAAGCCACTGGGAAATTCGTACTGGACAGAGCCCACTGCAGCTTGGCAAAGCTGCTGTAGCCAGACTGCCTCTCTAGATTCTTCCTCTCTGGAAAGGGCATCCCTGAAAGAAAGGCAGGCGCTCCAGTCAGGCACTTATAGATAAAACTCCCATCTCCCTGGCACAGAGCACCTGGGGGAAGAGGCAGCTCTGGGTGCAGCTTCAGCAGACTTAAATGTTCCTGCCTGCTGGCTCTGAAGAGAGCAGTGGATCTCCAAGCATAGTGCTCAAGCTCTGCTAGGGGACAGACTGCCTCCTCAAGTGGGTCCCTGACCCCCGTGCTTCCTAACTTGGAGACACCTCCCAGCAGGAGTCGACAGATACCTCATACAGGAGAACTCTGGCTGGCATCTGGTGGGTGCCACTCTGGGACAAAGCTTCCAGAAGTAGAAACAGGCAGCAATCTTTGCTGTTCTGCAGCTTCTGCTGGTGATACCCAGGCAAACAGGGTCTGGAGTGGACCTCCAGCAAACTACAGCAGATATACAGCAGAGGGGCCTGAATGTTAGAAGGAAAATTAACAAACAGAAAGAAATAGCATCAACATCAACAAAGAAGACATCCACACAAAATCCCCATCCGGAGGTTACCAACATCAAAGACCAAAGGTAGGTAAATTCACGAAGATAAGGAAAAACCAGCGCAAAAAGGCTGAACATTCCAAAAACCAGAATGGCTCTTCTCCTCCAAAGGATCACAGCTCCTCACCAGCAAGGGAACGAAACTGGATGGAGAATAAGTTTGACAAACTAACCAAAGTAGGCTTCAGAAGATGGGTAATAACAAACTCCTCTGAGCTAAAGGAGCATGTTCTAACCCAATGCAGGGAAGCTAAAAACCTTGAAAAAAGGTTAGAAGAATTGCTAAGTAGAATAACCAGTTTAGAGAAGAACATAAATGACCTGATGGAGCTGAAAAACGCAGCATGAGAACTCCATGAAGCATACACAAGTACCAATAGCAGAATCGATCAAGTGGAAGAAAGCATATCAGAGATTGAAGATCAACTTAATGAAATAAAGCATGAAGACAAGATTAGAGAAAAAAGAATGAAAAGGAACAAACAAAGCCTCCAAGAAATATGGGACTATGTGAAAAGGCCAAACCTACATTTGATTTGTGTACCTGAAAGTGACGGGGAGAATAGAAACAAGTGGGAAAACACTCTTCAGGATATTATTCAGGAGAACTTCCCCAACCTAGCCTGACAGGACAACATTCAAATTCAGGAAATACAAAGAACACCACAAAGATACTCCTCGAGAAGAGCAACCCCAAAACACATAATTGTCAGATTCACCAAGGTTGAAATGACAAAAAATATGTTAAGGGCAGTCAGAAAGTTGGGTTACCCACAAAGGGAAGCCCATCAGACTAATAGCAGATCTCTCTGCAGAAACCCTACAAGGTAGAAGAGGGTGGGGACCAATATTCAACATTCATAAAAGAATTTTCAACCCAGAATTTCATATCCAGCCAAACTAAGCTTCATACATGAAGGAGAAATAAAATCCTTTACAGAGAAGCAAATGCTGGAAATTTTGTCACCACCAGACCTGCCTTACAAGAGCTCCTGAATGAAGCACTAAACATGGAAAGGAACAACCGGTACCAGCCACTGTAAAAACATGCCAAATGGTAAAGACCATCAACGCTATGAAGAAATTGCATCAACTAATGGGGAAAATAACCAGCTAACATCATAATGACAAGATCAAATTTAAACATAGCAATATTAACCTTAAATGTAAATGGGCTAAATATCCCAGTTAAAAGACACAGACTGGCAAATTGGATAAAGAGTCAAGACCCATCAGTGTGCTGCATTCAGGAGACCCATCTCACATGCAAAGACACATATAGGCTCAAAATAAATGGATGGAGGAATATTTACCAAGCAAATGGAAAGGAAAAAAAAAGCAGGGGTTGCAATCCTAGTCTCTAATAAAACAGACTTTAAACCAACACAGATAAAAAAAGACAAAGAAAACCATTACATAATGGGAAAAGGATCAATGCAAGAAGAGCTAACTATCCTAAATATATATGCACCCAATACAGGAGCACCCATATTCATAAAGCAAGTTCTTAGAGACCTACAAAGAGAATTAGACTCCCACACAGTATCAGTGGGAGACTTTAACACCCCACTGTCAATATTAGATCAATGAGACAGAAAATTTACAATGATATTTAGGACTTGAACTCAGCTCTGGACCAAGTGAACCTGATACACATCTACAGAACTCTCCACCCCAAATCAATAGAATACACATTCTTCTCAGCACATCACACTTAGTCTAAAATTGACCACATAATTGGAAGTATACCACTCCTCAGCAAATGCAAAAGAACGGAAATCATAACAAACAGTCTCCCAGACTACAGTGCAATAAAATTAGAACTCAGGATTAAGAAACTCACTCAAAACTGCACAACTACATGGAAACTGAACAACCTGGTCCTGCATGACTATTGGGTAAACAACAAAATTAGGCAAAAATAAATAAGTTCTTTGGAACCAATGAGAACAAGCACAATGTACCAGAATCTCTGGGACACAGCTAAAGCAGGGTTTAGAGGGAAATTTATAGCACTAATTGCCCACAGGACTAAGTGGAAAAGATCTAAAATCAACACCCTAACATCACAATTAAAAGAAGTAGAGAAACAAAAACAAAAAATTCAAAAGCTACCAAAAGACAAGCAATAACTAAGATCAGGGCAGAACAGGAGATAGAGACATGAAAAACCCTGAAAAAAATCAATGAATCCAGGGGCAGGTTTTTTGAAAACGTCAACAAAATAGATAGACCACTAGCCAGACTATTAAAGAAGAAAAGAGAGAAGAATCAAATAGACACAATAAAAATGAAAAAGGGGATATCACCACTGATGCCACAGAAATACAAACTACCGTCAGAGAATACTATAAACACCTCTATGCAAATAGACAATCTAGAAGAAACTGATAAATTATTGGACACATACACCTCCCAAGACTAAACCAGGAAAAAGTTGAATTCCTGAATATACCAATAACAAGTTCTGAAATTGAGGCAACA
>NW_012102144.1:3798087-3798677 GCF_000951045.1 Mandrillus leucophaeus | reverse complement strand
CCAAACACTGCATGTTCTCACTCATAAGTGGGAGTGGGACAATGAGAACATGTGGACACAGGGAGGGGAACATCACACACTGGGGCCTGTCAGGGGGTGGGAGGCTAGGGGAGGGACAGCATTAGGAGAAATACCTAACCTAGATGATGGGTTGAAGGGTGCAACAAACCACCATAGCACATGTATACCTATGTAACAAACCTGCACTTTCTGCACGTGTATCCCAGAACTTAAAGTATAATAATAATTTTTAAAAAGTACTATTTTGGAAGGAGGTTGAAGAGGGATTGCCCAATACTTGGAATACATTTTAAGATCGAGTCCCATCATCTATACAGAAAATTGTATGTAGTCCATTCCCGGAGGCACTGTGATGAAATCTCCTGTGGAGTAAACAAAAAGAGAATAAGCATCAAGACCCAACAAGACTGACTCAACCGGAATCAGAAGAGGACTGGCAAGCTCACAACAAAATCATAATACTGGTCACAAAATCCTCCCTAAGGCTGCCAGTTTCCAGAAGTGTAGCCAGAGCAAATCAGCATGCTGAAAGACAAGTATGAGAGGCTCAGACAATGAGACTTTTTTTT
>NW_012102144.1:3759607-3798037 GCF_000951045.1 Mandrillus leucophaeus | reverse complement strand
GTACAAAGAGGAACTGGTACCATTCCTTCTGAAATTTTCCAATCAATTGAAAAAGAGGGACTCCTCCCTAACTCATTTTATGAGGCCAGCATCATTCTGACACCAAAAATGGGAAGAGACACAACAAAAAAAGAAACTTTCAGGCCAGTATCCCTGATGAACATCAATGCAACAATCCTCAATAAAATACTGGCAAACCAAATCCAGCAGCACATCAAGACGATTATCCACCATGATCAAGTCAGCTTTATCCCTGGGATACAAGGCTGGTTCAACATACACAAATCAATGAATTTAATCCATCACATAAGCAGAACCAATGACAAAAACCACATGATTATCTCAATAGATGTAGAAAAGGCCTTTGATAAAATTCAACAGCCCTTCATGCTAAAAACTCTCCATAAAACTAGATATTGATGGAACATATCTCAAAATAATAAGAGCTATTAATGACAAACCCACAGCTGATATCATACTGGATGGGCAAAAGCTGGAAGCATTCCCTTTGAAAACTGGCACAAGACAAAGATGCCCTCTCTCACCACTCCTATTCAACATAGTATTGGAAGTTCTGGCCAGGACAATCAGGCAAGAGAAACAAATAAATGTATTAAAATAGGAAGAGAGGAAGTCAAATTGTCTCTGTTTGCAGAAGACATGATTGTATATTTAGAAAATCCTGTCATCTCAGCCCAAAAACTCCTTAAGCTAATAAGCAACTTCAGCCAAGTCTCAGGATACAAAATCAATGTGCAAAAATCACAAGCATTCCTATACACCAATAATAGACAAACAGAGAGCCAAATCATGAGTGAACTCCCATTCATAATTGCTACAAAGAGAATAACATACCTAGGAATACAACTTACAAGGGATATGAAGGACCTCTTCAAGGAGAAATACAAACCACTGCTCAACGAAATAAGAGAGGACACAAATGGAAAAACATTCCATGCTCATGGATAGAAAGAATCAATATCGTGAAAATGGCCATACTGCCCAAAGTAATTTATAGATTCAATGCTATCCCCATCAAGCTAGCTTTGACTTTCTTCACAGAATTAGAAAAAACTACTTTAAATTTCATATGGAAACAAAAAAGAGCCCATATAGCCAAAACAATCCTGAGCGAAAAGAACAAAGCTGGAGGCATTGTGCTACTTGACTTCAAACTATACTACAAGGCTACAGTAACCAAAACAGCATGGTACTGGTACCAAAACAGGTATGTAGACCAATGGAACAGAACAGAGGCCTCAGAAATAATGCCACACATCTATAACCATCTGATCTTTGACAAACCTGACAAAAGCAATAGAGAAAGGATTCCCTATTTAATAAATGGCATTGGGAAAATTGGCTAGCTGTATGCAGAAAACTGAAACTGGACCCCTTCTTTACACCTTATACAAAAATTAACTCAAGGTCAATAAAAGGCTTAAATGTAAGACCTAAAACCTTGAAAACCCTAGAAGAAAACCTAGGCAATACTATTCAGGACATAGGCATGGGCAAAGTCTTCATGACTAAAACACCAAAAGCAATGACAACAAAAGCCAACATTGACAAATGGGATCTAATTAAACTATGGACCTTCTGCCCAGCGAAAGAAACTATCATCAGAGTGGACAGGCAACTTACAGAATGGGAGAAAAATTTTGCAATCTATCCATCTGACAAAGGGCTAATATCCAGAATCTACAAGGAACTTAAATTTAGAAGAAGAAAACAACCCCATCAAAAAATGGGTGAAGGATATGAACAGACACTTCTCAAAAGAAGACCTTTATGTGGCCAACAACTGTATGAAAAAAAGTCCACCATCACTGGTCATTAGGGAAATGCAAATCAAAACCACAATGAGATACCATCTCATGCCAGTTAGAATGACAATCATTAAAAAGTCAGGAAACAACAGATGCTGGAGAGGATGTAGAGAAATAGGAATGCTTTTACACTGTTTGTGGGAGTGTAAATTAGTTCAACCATTATGGAAGACAGTATGGCAATTTCTTAAGGATCTAGAACCAGAAATACCATTTGACCCAGCAATCCCATTACTGGGTATATACCCAAAGGATTATAAATCATTCTACTATAAAGACGCATGAACATGTATGTTTATTGCAGCACTCTTCACAGTAGCAAAGACTTGGAACCAACCCAAATGCCCATCAATGATAGACTGGATAGAGAAAATGTGGCACATATACACCATGGAATACTATGCAGCCATAAAAAAGGATGAGTTCGTATCCTTTGCAGGGACATGGATGAAGCTGGAAACCATCACTCTCAGCAAACTAACACAAGAACAGAAAACCAAACACTGCATGTTCTCACTCATAAGTGGGAGTGGGACAATGAGAACATGTGGACACAGGGAGGGGAACATCACACACTGGGGCCTGTCAGGGGGTGGGAGGCTAGGGGAGGGACAGCATTAGGAGAAATACCTAACCTAGATGATGGGTTGAAGGGTGCAACAAACCACCATAGCACATGTATACCTATGTAACAAACCTGCACTTTCTGCACGTGTATCCCAGAACTTAAAGTATAATAATAATTTTTAAAAAGTACTATTTTGGAAGGAGGTTGAAGAGGGATTGCCCAATACTTGGAATACATTTTAAGATCGAGTCCCATCATCTATACAGAAAATTGTATGTAGTCCATTCCCGGAGGCACTGTGATGAAATCTCCTGTGGAGTAAACAAAAAGAGAATAAGCATCAAGACCCAACAAGACTGACTCAACCGGAATCAGAAGAGGACTGGCAAGCTCACAACAAAATCATAATACTGGTCACAAAATCCTCCCTAAGGCTGCCAGTTTCCAGAAGTGTAGCCAGAGCAAATCAGCATGCTGAAAGACAAGTATGAGAGGCTCAGACAATGAGACTTTTTTTTTAAGGCATGGCACATTCTATAGCTCACCTAGAGAGGTGCTGCAGATGGTGAGAAAAATGGAGGTCGTCTTCTGCAGGGAGAGTAAGACGTGAAAAAGATTGCAAACCCCAGGGTGATTTAAGAGTACATTCATTGTCTTTTGATTTTTTTAAAAAGTATTGAATTAGGCCCCTGTTAGCTAAAGATTTACAGACCCAGGCCAAATTCCAACAGTCTCAACTCCTTCCAGCCAGCTCCAGGAAGCTGCTGTACAAATTTTTGGGAAGGGAGCCTAAAGAGCTGGAACCACCTGGTTTCAGGGTTACTTGGGGGCATCGAGTTTGCTTGACCTGGTTCATTAAGGGCCATAAAATAATAACCAATTTTTCTAATCTGAGCCTTATTACTGGATAATAAGTTGCCTATTTTATTCCTGCCCTGGGTAAGGAAAGCTCCATTTGTCTCGTTCATCCCTGAAATGAGAATTGCCTACTTTCTGATATGATCCACTGACAGAAACATTGTCTTAATAAATTTTTCTGAGGAATTTCCCAGACCACAGTGAAGTATGAAAACCAAGGCTCTGGAAGCCAGCTGGGGTGCAACAGACCCAGGGTCCAAGGATTTCCCAAAAGTTACCTCTTTCACTCAAGTTGGTGGGAGAGTTTCAGGGCCAAGGGAAGTCATCACATTGCCCGACAACCAAGGAGGACCCTGTCATCGTCTTCAGCAGAGAGACTGACAGCATCGCTCTTGGATCTGCTAGTCATTTTTTGGAATCCCCCTAGAACTTAGAACAAATTGGAGAGCTGAGTGTCTTCAGAAAACCTTTGCAGAGTGAAAGGCTGTAAACCAAAGTTGCTGGTTTTGATTTGAGGCCTGTGCCAAACACACACCCTCCTAAGCTGACAGGATCAACCTAGCCATCAGCCCCCAAAACACAAACACCCAAAGAAAACAAAGATTCCAGATCCTGAGAATACCTCTACATTTAACTGCAACCTCTACCACCTTTGGTAAGATAAACAACTCAGACAGGGCTTCAAGTGACCTTTTAATCACAATAAGGGGGCTGCACAGGGCCCTCTAGCGATTGTAATTGGGCTCACTTGGAACAAAAGGCAACCTTGACCACAAGCAGAGTAAAATCAGACAGGGGCACAACCTCTGCCCGTGCTCTGTACACTCCCAGCTTTTTCTTTATATATTTTTATTGCTGATTTAGATTTTTAGCACTTGACTCCAAGATAAGAGCTCATGCAGCCTAGTGTTATCAGTCTGCTTTTTTTGGGAAAAAAATGGCATTCTGTTTATTTTATTTCAACTATATTGGCCAGGCGTGGTGGCTCACGCCTGTAATCCCAGCACTTTGGGAGGCAGAGGTGGGCAGATCACCTGAGGTCAGGAGTTCAAGACCAGCCTGGACAACATGGTGAATCCCTGTCTCTACTAAATATACAAAAATCATCTGGGCGTGATGGCATGCACCTGTAATCCCAGCCACTCAGGAGGCTGAGGCAGAAGAATTGCTTGAACCTGGGAGGTGGAGGTTGCAGTGAGCCGAGATTGCGCCATTGCACTCCAGCCTGGGCAACAGAGTGAGACTCTTGTCTCAAAAGCAAAACAAAACAAAACAAAAACTTTTTACTGAAAATCAAGCAGAAGAGAGAGACGGAGCAAGAAGAGAAGAATGGAATCATCCTGAACACTTCTTAATCGCAACGAGCATCATTTATTTTCTCAACATGTGATTCATAGGATTTCATAAGGCATCTAATCCACCCTTCTCATTTTACGTGTGAGGAAATTGAGGGCCAAAATAACTTGTCTAAGGTCGCACATGTTTATGAGTGCAAACATAATGTTAAAACTTATTCCTAGCTACTGATTAGCTTATTATTATTCAATTTCCTGCTCGTTCTTTCCATGAGAGTTGATTAGCATCCAAAAATTTGTGTTTAAGGAAAAGCCTGGCTTGTTACTACCAAAAAGAAGGGGAAACTCAATTGGACCAGCCATTTTCTGTCTGTCACAGCCTGAGAAAGCTGTTGCACCAAGCCCTGGTAAACAATGCCACCTCGGGTAACCAGATAGCCCTGAGGGTCACAGTTGCAAGACTCAGGACAGTAACCTCACTTCCACTTTACTCTCTGTGCTTGGAAAAGAAAACTCTAGAATTAGCTATCCCACTGTCTTACTAAGACATGTTTTTTGTTTTTTTGTTTTTTAACCTGCAAGGATTCCTTGCTTTTGCAGAAGTTAGACATTTAAGTTAAAAAACCAGTCCCCAGTGGTGAAACCCTCTCTCTACGAAAAATACAAAAAAAATTAGTCAGGTGCAGTGGTTCACCTGTAATCCCAGCTGCTCACGAGGCTGAGGTGGGAGAATCTCTTGAGTCCAGGAGTTGGGGATTGCAGTGAGCCGAGATCATACCACTGCACTCCAGCCTGGGCCACAAAGTGAGACCCTGTCTCAAAAAAAAAAAAAAAAGTCAGTTTCTGGAATATGCAATCGTGGTGTTCTAATTTCATGCAAAGAGCAGGTCTTTAGTTATCTGAGTATGTGGTTCTCATTTTCCTTGACTGGACTACTGGGAAATTCAGAGGCCACAATAACATGAAAACACTATTTACATGTAGCGTGTTGTTGTTATTACAGCAATTTATCAGCCTTGCATGTAACTGGACAAATCTTCCTTCACATGGTCTGAATTAGTGTTTTTAAAACTTTTCCTTTGGAGAAATCTCTTCAACTTCCTATTTCAATTCACCAAATAGTTTCTATGTGATAGAATCAACATCATGTATATTTGGTGTTTCTTACTTTAAACTGAATTTTAGATTCTGTTCTTTATACATAGATTGAAGAGAATCGTTGATTCACTTCAGGGTCCCTCAGCCTCAGCACTGTTGACATTTGGGGTTAGATAATTATTTGTTGAACGGGACTGTCCTGTGGATTATAAGATTTTCAGTGGCATTCTTGCCCTCCACCCATTGGATGCCAGTAGCACCTCCCCTCCCAGTGTGACACCAAAAATGCCTCCAGACATTCCATGTGTCTTCTAGGGTGCAAAATCACCCCTAGTTAAGAACCGCTGGCTGAGTGTGGTGGCTCATTCCTGAAATCCCAGCACTTTCGGAGGCCCAGGCCAGCAGATCACTTGAGATCACGAGTTTGAGACCAGCCTGGGCAACATAGTGAGACCCCATTTCTACAAAACATACCAAAATATTAGTTGGGCATGGTGATGTGCACCTGTAGTCCCAGTTACTCAGGAGGCTGAGGTGAGAGGATGGCTTGAGCCCAGTAAGCAGAGATTGCAGTGAACCAAGATTACGCCACTATACTCCAGCTTAGACGATAGAGCCAGATCTTGTCAAAACAAAACAAAACAATACTGATGTAACTTATTCAGAAAGTGACCCCCGTAGAACATAAGCCCCAGGAGAGCAGGAACTGTCAGTTTTGTTCGTCACCGTATCAAGCACATGTTAGATGTTTTTTAGAAAAAGCATTTGTTGATTGAATGAAAGACACAATGTGGTGTTGAAGGGACAGCCTTGGATTTAGAGTCCTTGCACATTGACTGCCACTCCCTAGCTGTGCCATTTGTCAAAACCCCTTTATCTCTTTGAATCTTAGCATATTGGAGAAATAAGCTTGGAATAATACACATTGAAGACAATAATACATATTGGAGAAAACCATCTTTACCTTAACTTTACTATCTTGTGAATTTCAAACACATTTGTGTGAAGATGTTCAGAACCTGTGAAATGACCTTCAGATCTGAAAGATAATGGAGGACAAATGCCTTGGAGTGGATGCTGAACTTGAGAGTAAAACCTGAGTCCACCTAAAACAAGGTTCTTTCTTGCTCTGTCACCAAACGCTCTAACCCAGACTCTGTTTGGCCTTGAGTTAAGGTAAGGATAGAGGAAGGAAATGGAGCTGGATCTAACAGCTCCAGAAAACCAGAGGGCTGTGTCATGACTGAGTAGTGACACAGGGCCTGTTTGTGATTTCTTTCACAACATAGACTGTTCTATAGTAACCTAGAGAAAATAATGTGTTCCTAAACAAGATGGCACAGTAGCAGGTAGGAATTCAGAACCTTTCACACTACAAGACTATGGTTTCCCTATTCCTTGACCTTATAGACAAACTGAGAGAAAAGTTATATGTATGTGTGTATGTGCATGTATAAAATTTGCCTGTATTCTCATTCTCCCTCTTAAGTAGCCAGTTTTGCTGGAGGCCTAAGCACATCACCAATCCACTTCTTAGAGAGTCCAGAATAATGATGGAGAGTAGATGAAGAGCCTCCAGGGGCCAGGTTTCATGAGGAAGGAGAGGGGATATATAGGTTACACCTGTGTATGAGTAGGATGCTCTCCGAAGATGTACAGGAGCCTTCCTTAGGAAGCCCATCTTGTAACACTTGGCCATTGATGCCCCCAGAGGTACCCGGAGCTAGATACTAATGATTGGGAAGGTGATTGTCTATGATACCACGTTACCAGTTCTACAGGAACTAGAATCAGCTGCCGTGAGGGTTCGCACCTCAACTGTGCTATGAACAATTTTTTTTGGCTATGGGTAAGGCACTTGGCTTTTGTAGGCCTCAAGTTTCTCACCCAAAAAAGGGGAATAATATTATTGATCCTGTCTAACTTGGAGTGAAGGGCAAATTTCGTGAAGAACTTAGCATTTTTTTTTTAGCACTTCTAATTGGTTGTTCTATTAGAGATCCCCAGAGAAACAGAACCAGTAGGGTGTGGTTGTGTGTGTGTGTGGGGGGGGTTGTGTGCGTGTGTGTGTGTGTATGTGTGTGTAAAGAGAGAAAGAGAAAAAAATTTAAGGAATTAGCTCATGTAACAGCTGGCAATGCTGAAATCTGTGGAACGGGCTCAAAATTCCAGCAAGAGTTGTCATGGCAGTCCTGCATTTGAAAGCAGTCTAGAAGCAAAATTCCATCTTCCTCGGAGAATCTCAGTCTTTTCTCCTAAGACCTTCAAATGATTGACTGATGGAGACCCACTTACATTATGGATTGTAGTTTGCTTTACTCAAAGTAGATTTAAATCTACTGATTTAAATGCTCATCACATCTGATATATACCTTCACAGCAACATCTAGACTGATGTTTGACCAAACACCTGGGCACCATAGCCTAGTCAAGTTGACACATAAGATTAACCATCACAGTTGTGAAAATATAGTTGACCTTTGAACAAAACAGGTTTGAGCTGTGTGGGTCCACTTACATGTGGATTTTCTTCCACCTCTGCTACCCCTAAGACAGCAAGACCAACTCTTCTTCTTCCTCCTCAACATGAAAGCAAGGAAGATAAAGAGTTTTTTGATGATTCACTTCCACTTAATGAAGAGTAAATGTATTTTCTCTTCCTTAGGATTTTCTTAATAGCATTTTCTTTTCGCTAGCTTATTTATTGTAAGAATACACTACATAATACATATAACATGCGAAATATATGTTAATTGTTTTTGATATCAGTAAAGCTTCCAGTCAACAGAAAGCTAGTTAAGTTTTTAGGGTAGTCAAAAGTTGTACTTGGATTTTTGACTACAGGGTGGGCTGGGGCCCCAACCCCCATATTGTTCAAGGGTCAACTATAACTAACTGCACAAACTATTTTTTTAAATTGATCATTAGCATTTTCTATCTTACAAAAGTAATGCACACTTATAGCAAAAAGTCGAACATTGCTGAAACATATCAATTCTTATTACTATCTTATGATTAATAGCCATTATTTGTATAATTATAATTTAAGTATTAAATAATAATTTACTAATTTAATAGCAATCACCATTTATTGGGTCCTTCCTACCTTACTACTGTGCTGAATGACTACTGTGAAATGGTTCATTCAATCCTTATAATACCTGTATCAGGTGGGGACTGTTACTATCCCTATGTCAGAGACAAGAAAACTGAACATTAGAGAGGTTAATTAAGTGGCCCAAAGTCACCCAGTTAGTAAGTAGCAGAGCTGGAATTCAATCCTGGATTGAATCCTGATCTTAAAACTCAACTCTTAACCTTTTTGACTTTTTAGCTTCCTAATTTTTTTCTTTATTACTTATCTTTTAAAATTTTTCTCTTTAGACATACAATGCATTCTCACTCTAAAGAAGTCAAACATTAGAGGTGAACATCCTACCTGTTCCCATCCCTAGGGTAACTACTGTGAGTTCGATGCCTATATATGGAAATTCATTTCTATGCTTATATTACCATAAATTTGAAGAGCATGAATCACCATGCAACTGCAGGTTAGCAGCTGTAGTATCCACTTCGAGATTACCCAAGAGTGGTAACAAAGCAAGGTTTTGCAACAGTGTTTACAAACCAGTCCTAGATAGCAGCCTGTTCATGCCCACATGTCATCGGAGCCTGATTGCTACCTGACTTCTGGTTCAGTGCTTCTCCATGTCTCCCTCTACCCCTGTAGCCAAGACCTGTCATATTCATTATTATTCAAGGCTTCCAAGTGAAACATAACACTACTACCAAAACATATCGCTTTCCAAGTTGAACTTCTAATATTCCATAATCTCTCTCTCTCTCTCTCTCTCTCTCTCTCTCTCTGGTCTTTGTATGCTACTTCTTCTTCTTCTGAATTTTATTGAGCTAAATTTAGTGATGCATGTGTTTCTGCCATGGCGAATATTGATTTGTGCAGCCAGAGCCTTCCTTTTGTGTGATCAGCAAAATACGCCAGCCCCAGGTGTGAATGACCTGGCCAAAAAGGGAGAAACAGAAAGATGGTCTACAGTGGCATTTTATCTTTCTTTGTCTCCAGTATTTCCCAAACTTCAGTCATTTATCTATTACCTTCACTATTTTAGCCATGTTTTCGTGCCACTGCTACTATTATTTACTATTTTTAAGTCAATTCACTGTTTTAACTTAAAGTTGCCTTAAAACTTCTATCAGTGACATAAATGAAAAGCCCCCATCACTTGCTATAAGTAGAAGGTAACTGTAAAATAATAACTATTACTTAAGTGTATTAAATAACATATTTTTCCTAGTTTGGGAAATATTGGTTTAATTGTCTAGAGATTCCACAGTGTTCAATTATTAGTGGAATCTCTGGATTCTGAAGATATCCACCAGACAGATAAGCTTTAAAGAAAGCTGTCAAAAGTGCAGACTTTGCTAGGCTCCCCGAACTACAGTTTGGTGGAACAGAAAAATTGACCCAACACACTGACAACGCTTGGTAGTCTGTAGATCTAGATGTGCACACATTTAGAACAATAGACTCTTAAAGCTGTGAACGCATCGTAATCTAACCTCACCACAGAACTTGACTTTCCACTTCGACCAGGGCCATCTTGTCTGCTCTTTGCTGTACATGTGACTGGCAGAGAGAGAAGGGACGATGAACATGTGATTGGCATAACTGCCAGCATCTACATTTGCAGCTTGATTTCACAGGCTGCTCTTTGTTATGGAGGACTCCAACACCCTCACTATCTGCCTAAGTAATTTCTTCTTAACTCCTATTACCACTTCCAGTATAGAAGCTTCAGGATAATCCAGCATCTCACATGGCATTAAGCTGCCACGAGTGTGAGGGAACACTCCTAGAGAATCGAAAGTGGGGACTGCAGATCTCTTAAGACCTGCCTCATTCTCTTGATCAAAACTAGTCACAGAGCCAGCCAAGATTCAAGGTCAGGGGAAACCTGTCCCAGCTCTCAAAGGGAGGCAAAGAATCTATAGCCCTCTGTCCCACCACTCTTGGGTTCAAACCCCAGCTCCGCTACATATTAGGTATTTTGTCTCAGACAAATTGTTTAATCTCAGTTCTCTCATTAGCAAGATGCAAGTAATAATATTTACCCCCATTAGATTGTTGTAAGGATTAAATAAGATAAGTGTGTAAAGTGATTAGCACAGTGCCAGTAAGATAGTAAGCGTTCAGCAAATCCTAACCGTTTCCTTCCCTATCTCAAGAGCAGAATGTCCTCCAGTGTTATGAGGCTCCATAACCTCAACCTTGAGAACCATGATCCTGGGATGGAATATTCAAGCGTAATAAAACATTATCTGCCAAATGTTAAGCAAAAGGGAAATGCCCTCAGATATCAGTCTTCCAGCCATCCCAGACTCAACCTGTGTCCAAGCCAAAACAGAGGCTGTGAATTGAAAGGTTTATCTTTGAAAGCAAACCTTTAAACATTCTGAAGGCCTGTGTGAAAACAAAACCAAGGAGCCAGGCCATAGTTGTTTTGAATCTGACCTTCCAATGGTCATTTCATTGATCAGTATGTTTATTCCAGTTCTTAAATCTGCTTTGTGTCTTAAATAGAATGAATACCAAAGATACTCTCTCTGCTTGCATTCAAGGCCCAGTAATTTAATTAAACTGGGCTATTTATTAAATATTATACTAGAAATGTTTTCCTGATAAAGAAATGTGTCCTACGCACTAGTAGTTCTCAACGGAAGATGATGTTTGCACACAAATCCCCTCCCCCTGCAGGGGAAATTTGGCAGTGTGAAAGATTTTTGGTTGTCCCAACTCGGGAGAGGGGGTGGTACCACCAGCACCTAGTAGGTAGAGGGCAGGAATGCCACAAATCATCTTACAATGCACAGAACAGCCCCCCACAACAGAGAATTCAGTGGCCCAAAATGTTAACAGTGCTGACATTGAAAAACCCTGGTCTAGGACATCATGGTGATGCAATTTGCTTAAGAACTGACATAAAATTGAGTGAGGACAGGCTAACTTGGAATCCCCTCTAGCCATTTAGTGATTGAAGGACCAAATGGACTTTGTCTATCAGGCAAAATCCTTTATGTGGACTTAGAAGCATAGGGGAAGGGGGTGGGGAGTTGTATTATGGGAGGTAGCTGCTTCCAATTAAGCACATACTCCAAAACTGCTGTCTTTTCAACAATTTTAAGGTGGTTTGTTAGATAATGATGAAATTTGGGGAAAACAGTATGAAAACAAATCCAGGCAACAGGTGAAGATGATAACCAAAGGTGGCACCCTTTTCATGAACTTGCTGCCCCCAACCCAGCCTGATTCTCCTCCCAGCAGTGACCACCCTACTGCATGCTAGAAGCTGAGTGTACTTCTGTAAGCACCCAAATAAAATGCCAGAATCCTCCAGCACCTCCAAGATCCTGGCAGGAAACTGGGTGGTTATTGGCTATTGAATGAATGAAAAAGCAAAGGAATAGTTAACCAGTCACTCAGCCAAATGAGCAAGCAAGTAATGTATTAATTTTTGTCAGAACAAACCAGCACTTCAATTTTTTAAGGGATACCTAAAGCAAAAGCATAGCATTAAGATTTAGAATTTTGAAAAAGACTAAGTATGATTTGATAAATATCTTCAAGTAAAATTCTGAAAAAACCCAGCTTTTAATGGGGAAATACCCTGCAGCAATGAGAATAAATGTACTGATTCATACAACAATGTGGATGAATTTCACAGATGTCATGGTGAACAAACGAGGACAGACACAAAAGAAAACATATTGCATGGGTCCCAGCACTTTGGGAGGCTGAGGTGGACGGATCACAAGGTGAGGAGATTGAGACCATCCTGGCTGACACGGTGAAACCCCGTCTCTACTAAAAATACAAAAAATTAGCCAGGTGTGGTGGCGGGCACCTGTAGTCCCAGCTACTCGGGAGGCTGAGGCAGAAGAATGTTGTGAACCCAGGAGGCGGAGCTTGCAGTGAGCCAAGATGGCGCCACGCACTCCAGCCTGGGCGACAGAGCGAGACTCCGTCCCCAAAAAAAAAGAAAAGAAAAGAAAAGAAAAAGAAAGAAAACATACTACATGGCTACATTTATGTAAAGCAGGGTTTCTTGAGGTTGGCATTAGTGGTATTTGGGACCAGGTGATTCTTTGTTGTAAAGGGCTGTGCTGTGCATCATAGGATGTTTACTGGCACCCCTGGCCTCACTAGAGGCTAGTAGCACACACTCTACAGTAGTGACAGCCAACAATGTCTCCAGAGATTGCCAAACACCCAGGGGCAGGGTGAGATGACCCTGGGTTAAGTACCCCGATACAAAGTAACCTATGGTGTCAGAAGAGTGGATAGTGCCAGCGAGGGGGCTCAAGGGGAATTTCTGGAGTACTAATAATACATTTTTATCTTGGTGCTACCTAATTTTGTGTTTTCACTTAGTTAAAATCTTATTGAACAAAATACTTACATTCTGTGCACTTCTTTGTGTGTATAAAGTTTATTTGCAAGAAAAAGAGCAGAGCTCTAAGAACAGGGAAAAGAAATTTCAACAGCTGATGGGGCAAAGGGTTTGTGCTGGTAAAAGAATTTGTACACTATTCCAACATTTTCCAATAATACAGGTTTATGTCTCAACACTTGTTGCTGTTTCTGAAGTTTATGTAAGATTTTACAAAATGTAGCTTGGACAAGAAATTTCTCAGCTCATCTTTAGAGAGAAAAGGCACGGAAAAATAAAAGTGTGTGATCGACAAAGTTCTGGACCCGCGTGTCCTCTGGCCAGCCCCTAAACTTGGCAGCCAGCCCCTAAGGTGGAGTTTCAAACACATTTACAGATTACATTGTTGAGATTATCATGAAAGGGTTCCGTTTGTCAAAGTCCCCTTCCTTGCTATGGTAACTGTCAGGTTCTTGGGCTGCTACTGTCCCACTGTTCTCACAGTGAGTCATTGCTGTGACTGCACACACACACACACACACACACACACACACACACACACACACATCCTTCTTTGAAATGTCTCTCTAGATACACTGGGACCCTTTAAACTTGTCAGGGCCCAAAAATCCTATTGAAATGACCTCTGAGGGCCTCATTGGGTTCTTTCCTTGTACAGGAATTTTGCTTTATCTAATATCTTTTTAAATAAATAGACCAGTGGCTGGAGCTTAGAAACATTTTAGCTCTTTGGGGGTTATCTTTGCAAAGTGGTGATTGTAACTTAACCTATCTGATATCTAAGTCTTTCTATTTTAACATCTCTGCTAAGGGAAAAGCAAAGACCAAAGACACGGTGCTGAATGGTTTGGAATATACTTGGGACATTATTTTTCTGGAATTCCCTAAAGGGAAATTCTCTCAACTTTCCTACCCTTTATTTTATTCATTTGCAAACTTGGTTCTGTAACTTGGTGCCTGACCCAGGATTTCAATGAGCTCCAAGATGTACATAAACAGAAATGTATGAACCAATGTACTTTGAAGGTTAACGGTTTTAATTAGTTGATGAAAAGCCACAGTATAAGTTATTCTTGCAGAGACAGAAACTAGACAGTACATGTTCTGAACCCATTATATCTAATGTCCCCCAGATTCTTAGCTGTGTTTCTGGAAAACAACCATCAACGTGGCCACAGTGTCTTGCTCTGGGCTTCTAGGAGATGGCATAAAATCTGGTCTTTTTTTTCCTTGAGTCATAAAGCTGTCTCTTTTTGTTAATTTTAATTGTTTTAGGGGAACAGGTGGTTTTTTGTTACATGGATGAGTTCTTTAGGTGGTAATTTCGGAGATTTTGGTGCACCCGTCACCTGAGGAGTGTACACTGTACCCAATGTATAGGCTTTTATCCCTCACCCCTCTTCCCATCCTTCCCCCCGACTCCCCAAAGTCCATTATGTGGTATACATACACCACAAAGTCCATTATGTGGTATACATACACCTTGGGGATACTACTCACTTCTTTTTTAAAGACAAAAGAGATCCAAATTTATGGAACCAGTGGGAAGTTGGGTGAAAGAACCATGCCCCAGAGTTGTCTATCACAAAGAGAAAAGATGATATTTTCTGACGTAACACAAAATTGTGGCCTACGAAGAGCAGAAAGGTGATGGGAAATGTATCCCTAGACTACTTCCTCCTTTGGATCAAAAGATGCATTGCACTAGTGAGATTGCAGTTGTTAGCCTATCTTTTAGCATGGGTTCGCAAACTACTGCCAAGAGGGCCAAATCCATCCATGCTCATTCATTTATGTATTGTCTGTGGATATCTGGTCTTGTACAGAGAAAGCTTGACAATCCTGTGAGATTTTATTTTACCTATAATTTGTATTAATGTTTAGTTGTCGGAATTTTGTCATCTTCATTTTTAGTTTTTACTCTTAAAGAGTAAGGCAGACAGATCACCTGAGGTCAGGAGTTTGAGACCAGCCTGGCCAACATGGTGAAACCCCGTCTCTACTAAAAATACAAAAATTAGCCAGGCATGCTGGCAGGAGCCTGTAGTGCCAGCTACTCGGGAGGCCGAGGCAGGGGAATCACTTGAACCCGGAAGGCAGAGGTTGCAGTGAGCCGAGATCGTGCCACTGCACTCCAGTCTGGGCAACAAGAGCGAAACTCCATCTCAAAAAAAAAAAAAAAAAAAAAAGAATAAAACCTCCGGAGATATATCTGCTGCTGATAAAGTTCCTCGTGTAATACACTTGTGGCAGTGTGGAATTTTGTCCCCTCTCACCGCTTTCTCTTCCTCTCTCCCTCCCTCCCTCTTTCCCTCTCCCTCTCTATCTTGTCCCACTTCATTCCCTCTTTTCCAATATCCCACCCCTTTCTACCTACCACTCTACATCCCCAGTAATGAGAAAACTTTTTTTTTCCAAAGCAGCATCTTGCTCTGTCACCCAGGATTGAGTGCAGTGGCATGATCTATCACTGCAATTGCCACCTCCTGGGTTCAAGCGATTCTTCCACCTCAGTCTCCCCAGTAGCTGTGATTATAGGTGCGCACCACCATGCTTGGCTAATTTTTGTATTTTTAACAGAGACAGGGTTTCACCATATTGGCCAGGCTGGTCTTGAACTGCTGACTTCAAGTGATCTTCCAGCCTCAACCTCCCAAAGTGCTGGGTTTACCAGTGTGAGCCATCGTGCCCAGCCAAGAGAAAGGGTTTTTTGATAACACGGAAAATAAAAATAAAGACATGGCAACATCATAATACATCAGCATGTTTAAGTAAAAGATGATTCTTACGGGCCACAGATACATCTGTCTTAGAAGACTCAGTCTAAAGACTCTGAAAGACACAGAGCAGTGTGAATCTGGAATATCTTGGGTGGGTCCGAGAATCTACAATTTCCACAAACCTATTATAGTTGGCACCTGCCCCAGAGGTTAAGCTAGGTCCTCAAACTCTTCTGTTCATGGACCAGCTTCTATTCCCCTCCTTCCCTGTGTGTGATGCCAGCAAGGTTTGTGCTTGGAGGGCAAAACAATTCATTCTTCCTATCAATTGCCTTGAATCTGCTCTGCCCTGGCCCCTTGTTTCTCAAGGAATATAGATCTTTTACAGGGCCTGTTCTAACCTTCACAGAGTTAGAACAAGTGGCTGTTCAGAATGCATGGAAATGTAATATCAAGCTTAGATGTGCTTTCTGCTGAGCTATGCAAGGAATGGGAGGCTCAGGCACATGGTTATCATAATGGCAAAAATTTTATGGATTAGAACCATGTGTGCAAGGATTTAATACCTGGAGGCAATTAAGACTGTGATAGTTCTAGACAAAAAGCATTAAAATTCTGCAAACCACTCACCCCTTTTTATAAGGGAAAGCTCAGTGCAAACAAGCTATTTCCCCAAGATCTATTATATAATTGAGGGCTCTTTGAACTCTCAATTTATAAAGAAATGGCCTCTACTATGATACCAAGGTCCTTTTCTAGAATCCATAGGTGGTGCTAGCTCCTTATCTTTCTAACTTGCTAGGCAAAAGACCCTCATCTTACCAATTCCCCAGGAAAGTTAAACAGAACTACCTTTCTGGTACCCCTGTTGATAATTATTTGAACATATTTTTCTTTGAGGACTTATCAAAATTGTGTTATAATTGCATGTTTACAGTCCCTGTCCCCAGCAAGACTGGGAGCTCTTTGAGGACAATCACTTCTGCAACTTTGTCACCTCACTTCACACCATGCCTGGTACCCACCCTGGTTGATGTTAAATGGATGCATCAATGAGTTCATTATCAGAAAAAGAAGAAAAGCTGCTTTTTGTTTGGGGGAACAGGAATAGGACCCAGGATGAAGTGGGTAAGCCAGCTAACTGGGAGAATTCTCTTGCAGCCAGGCAGGAGAGATGGAGACCATTCTCCCAGTCGCGGGGTGGGACAGGGTGGTGGAGGATACACAGACGCTTGAAATTTTGCTTGTGTGGCAGTGGCTTTGGGCCAAAGTATTGCACTTTTTGCAAACTCAGCCCCATAAACAGACATTTTCTGGAGCAAAGCTCTCTGCTCAGATCCTTCTCGCCACTCTGGCTACATTTGTCCCAATCACGTCACTCTGTGGGTTGAAAAAAAATGCAAGACCTTGGGGAAGATGAAAGGACATCTTTAGACAAGATGGCTCACATCTCATCCTCCTAAGGGCCATGAGGGGTACATGTATTTCACTGTAGACCCCCTTCCCCCCGTGAGCACCAAAACTCACATCAAGTTATGTTGGTATAGTGCTGGTGATCTTTAAAGGACACTGTATTTTCAAATGAACACATGGGAGAAAATGTTCTCTTCCTTTTGCAGCCTGGTCCTTTTTCCCTAGTCCCATGGCAGCGTGACTGAGCCGCAGTCGTTCCCATCTGTTGTGCAGCTGCTGAGTCAAAGAAAGAGACTGGGATATTTTCTCGCATTGGGGCTGCATCAGGCCTGAGTTGCTTATCCATTGCTTTTGGCACTCATTTTTGTAAGCACTCAAGCCTATTTTCAAGTAAGCCCCTGAGATTTCTTTTTTCAAAGAATAACATTCTCTACATTCCCATCTTTGTTTGGGCATAAAAATGGGAGCGTTCCCTTTGTCTCTACGCCTAGCATTTTTGCACAATTTAACAAATGTCTGTTGAGCACCTACCACATGGCCAGATGCTACACTATGGGATGTAGGAAGTCTGATGCTGAAGAGAATATGATCTTTGCCTTCAGAGAGTTTGTGACCTATCAAAAGGGCCATAACAGTGAATAACTCATCATAGTGCAATAAAACATGTACATATGATATCAAAGTACCAAAGTGCTACAGAAGATAGAATAATTAATTATATTTAGGAGTGGCAGGGAAGGCTTCTTTCTGAAGGTTAACTCAAGTTGGGATTTTAGGGGATGACTAGGAGTTTATCGAGCAAAGGCAATAATGACAACAATATATAATTAGATGTTTTATTATAGAATGTAATTTCTATCTATATTCAATACCACTTACGGAGCATGTATTATGTGACCAGCATTCTGCTGAAAGATTTACAAACATTGTCTTATTTATTTCTCAGAATAATTATTAATAACAAATTTATTTCTAACACTTGCTATGCAGCAGGCATTGACCTAAGCACTTTATAAATAGACAAAGAAGAAATCAGATGAATCTCTGGACTTTTCTTCACAACCTTGTGGATCACTATTCTGAGAATCACCAAGAGAGAAATATTCAGCATTTTCCCAGTGTTTATATATTTCTACAATGTTTAACTGGTTAGTACATGGAAGGGGAGAGGGAAAGATGTCAGGTGATGGCAAAAGAAAAATCTTTATTCCCAGGCCTAACCCTCAATTTACCCTCAAATATATAGATTTGTATTGCTATGACTTGGAAATATTTTTTTTATTTAGGAAAAGAGAATTTATGATTAAAATATCACCCAGAAAATTCAAGTTTTAGAAAAAAAGATGTCCTCTTTTCCACCTTAGTAAAGATCTATAATCAACTTTCTCATGATCTTTATCCACACTGCCTAGAGTCCCTCTGGGAAAAGTCTGCTACTATCAAGCCATATTTATGCAGGCTCTTTGGTTCTCATCTGAAACAGAGCTTTGGAACCATCATTATTCTGTAGCTGATCTCCAAGACAATCTATGAGTTGGCTTTGGAGTTAGTTGTCTTTGGTATATAAGTTGACTTTCACCACTAAATCTAAGAAATCTGTTTGTATTTGTATTGACACAAATTAGGAATACTGATTGGAATAATGAAACAATGAGGAAAATTTTTCACATGGTGACAGTTACTGATTTCCCATATAAAACTACTCTTTCTGGTTTTCTGTCTTCTTAATCCAACTTTAGAGTACAAAAATGAAGTGAAATGAAACTGCCTTCGTGCTACAGAAATAGGACAATTCCATGAGAGACAATAGTTACTCAACTGACTGATGTCCTACATCTGTCCATTGATTTGTCACAACTTGGGAACCGTGAAGTTAAAATATTCCAGTGTTCAGTGACCAACCCAGCCAAAATCCTGCCAACAGGGTGCCCTTCCTAGAAACTCCATGGTACCCTCAGAAAAGCCCTTTAAAATTCAACAGGCTCCTCCCAGATGAGCAAACTCTTCTTCAAACTGAGGGTGCTTTGGTCTTAGTGCCTGCCAACCAGTCTCTTCGGAGAAGCTGCAGCCCTCAGGATGGAAAGCTCCTAACTCATTTCCCAGAGCTCAGCACTGTGAAATGAAGTCAGAAATCTCCATAGTGCCAATAGCCACAAAAATAAGCCTTGCACAGAGAATCCTGGGTCCAGATCACCTATTCAGAGACCAAGTTACTCTTTAGAGTAAGTCAAAGTGTTTTGCTGGCGTGGTTGAAAAAGAAATGGCAGTATACAGATATACCCCTGTTCTCTGTTCATCAAAGACTCTTCCCCATGTCTCTACCTAAAGGAGAAAAACAAGGGCAGGAGAAAGAGATATTCAAAAGACAGAGCACACATGACTTTAAAAAATCAATCCCTGGCTTTGGTTTCAGCTCCCCATTTTGGTCTTTCATGCATTACCATTTCCTCTCTTTTCTGCCAGATTGTTATGTACATCTAAATCTTAGATTAACAATTCCAAGAATTTTGAGGACATTTGAGTGCCCACAGCTATGGCTTACATGAATCCTTAGATTCATGACTCATAGTTCTGTGGTTCCCCAGGAAGTGCATCACTGAGAGGGAAAGGCTTTGGGAGCTAATGTTCTAAATATTAATTGAGGTTCTTAAATGTGAGCTCTCATTGCAGGCTCCAGACTCCCCCTGGAATGAAATTACATTGAACATTTAACATTTTTCAGAGTTCACCTTCTACTTTAAAGAAGAGGAAGAAAATTGTTTTGGCAATGCAGATGTCTATTAGTATACACATTAAGAATAATAAAACCATGGGTTTTGTTTTTTTTTTTTTTTTAAAAAAAAAGGATGCAGAAAACAGCTCCCAGAGAAGTAATTTTTCAATTTCCTTGATTTGTTTAGTGGGAAATTGCTCTTCAATTTATTATAATTTGAAAAGACAATGAATTCTTCATTTGGAATTAAAGTAGAAATGACTGAAATGCATCTTGCTTGTCTCAGAATTTACAACCTGTTTGGATAAAGCATTTTGAGTCATGGATCATGGTTAAAACCCAAGACTTAGAAGGCTGGTAATGCATTCCACATGGTTTCTCCTAAATGATAATTATAGCTCATTCTGAACTACAAATTATATACACTAAAATGTTAATTTAATTTAGGGTAACTGATTTTTTCCCCTAAAAGCAGGTGTAATCGGAATTACATTGTCTAAATATTGTCAGTAATGCTAGACATGATGAATTGGTGTAACCAAATTATTTCTGAATTTGACTTTATTTTGCGGATTTTCCTTGCAAATGTTCAGCCTGGTACGCATTCTCTATGATTTATCCTGAACAGATCAAACATTAATGAAGAAAATCAAAACAAATGCCTCTAGCAGGCTCTCCAATATGGCTGTCGGAAATAGACTATCTAGGAGAGAAGAAAAGAGGATAAAAACTGCAAACCAGCTTCCATGTGACTTCTTAGAATTTCAGGATCAGTCAGCATAAAAACAGAAACATTAATGATTATTGAAGTTGAAATTAACTGCAACCTCTGACGGAAAAGTACTTACTTATGAACTTTCAGTTAGTTTCTATAATGAAATATGGCAATGAATTAGCCATGATAACCTGGAAAAATAGGCTTAACGAGGAAAGCGGCTCATCTTTGGAAGGCGTGTTCTTCACATATTTATTTCAGTGAATCCTCCTATTCCCACCCCACCAAAAAACACTGCCTCTTCACAAAACTATCACTGATTACAGGTAAAGGCAAATAGTTTGGAAAATTTTTAATTAGTCAAAATGTTCAAGGTGTCAGGAGGCTTAGAAACCATTCAAGTTCAGATACACTCAAAAGTTAGTATTCAGAAGGGAGGCAGACTATACCATGAGTCATGGTTAGGGGCTGTGGTGCTGTGGCTCTGTAGCCCAGGGATAGAACCTGGCTTCCCAAACTTACTATGCCCAAGACCTTGAGGAAGTTGTTCGATCAGTGTGAGCCTCAGTTTCTTCATCTGTCAAATGGGTATAATAACACATTATAGGTATGAAAACAAAGAAAGCTTATCATAGAGTTT
Source organism: Mandrillus leucophaeus (assembly GCF_000951045.1). Classification (NCBI taxonomy): domain Eukaryota; kingdom Metazoa; phylum Chordata; class Mammalia; order Primates; family Cercopithecidae; genus Mandrillus; species Mandrillus leucophaeus. The sequence goes on along the minus strand of NW_012102144.1, from coordinate 3,776,722 downwards.
GGTACCTAGAAATAATTTCTACATCTTTGCTGGCCTTATTGTAGCAAAAACTTAGAATGTACTTTAAAAATGTAGATCTTCAGGCCTCCACCCTGATAGATTCCAATTTATTAAATGTTGATCAGGGCACAGATAGGCATTTTGACAAACATCCAAGGTGGTCTTGGCAAGAAATGTGGATGTGGTTCAACTCCCTTGTTTGAAAAATGATAAAAATAAGTCCCAGAGGGTAAAATACCTTTCTCAAGGTCACACAGCTAGTTAGTGAACCACCTCATAGAGACCTCAGATCTCTCATCTCCCATCCCAGCAGGCTCTCCACCACAGCTGCTTGTGTTTATTGAGCCTTTAGGATGAATTTCTTTTTTCTTTTTTCTTTTTTTTTTTTTTTTTAGGACAGAGTCTTGCCCTGTCACCCAGGCTGGAGTGCAATGGCACTATCTCGGCTCACTGCAAGCTCTGCCTCCCGGGTTCAAGCGATTCTCCTGCCTCAGCCTTCCAAGTAGCTGGGACTACAGGTGCCCGCCACCACGCCCGGCTAATTTTTTGTATTTTTAATAGAGTCAGGGTTTCCTCGTGTTAGCCAGGATGGTCTCGATCTCCTGACCTCGTGATCCGCCCGCCTTGGCCTCCCAAAGTGCTGGGATTACAGGCGTGAGCCGCCGCACCTGGCCAGGATGAATTTCTTAACCAGAAGTTCACATTAGAAACATCTGAAGAGCCTTTTCAATGACTCACACTCAACCCCCAGCACAGCTCTGCTAAATCTGAAAACGAGTGGCAGATTTCAGACCTGAACCCAACTGCCCTGGCATTCCATAGCACCAGGCGGCTGCTCGTGTTGGCATCCCATGCTCTTGTCAGGCTGGAGTGCACAATGCATAATTTAACTTGTCTTTGGGTCATTCTTCTCTCCTGACCACACTACTAGATCATGGTACTATACTAGAGACACAAGTTATTAAATGTATAATAAATATATTTTTGGTTTATTTCCCTTCTCTCTCAGTACAGAAATGCATTTTGCCATCCCTCTTCATTTCCCAAGAGCCTTTAATATACAGCTTTGGCTAAGACAGTGGTTCTTAACTGGGGGTGTTTTTGCCACCCAGAACATTTGGCAATATCCAGAAACATTTTGGGGTTACACAACTGGGAGGCAGTGTTACTGCCATCTAGTGAGTAGAGGCCAGGGATACTGCTACACATCTACAATGCACAGGACAATCCCACAACAAAGAATTATATGGCCCAAAATGTCATTAGTGGCAAGTGGAAGAAGGGCTCAGACTGGGAGATTTGTTTTGGAGGGAGCTGAAAGAGACTTATAGAGGGGAAAAAACTCATGTGGGAATGAATGAGGGAAGAGAAGAGTAGGGCCTAGCGTTTGGGAGCGTCAAAGAGGTTCTGAAGAGGAAACGAAGAGTGGAGATTAGGAAGACAGAGATGGTGGGGCAGCCTTGAGGTGTGAGGGAGTCTGAAACTGAGGAAATGGTGCTTTAGGTTAGGAGTTGGATCCTCTTTAATATTCCTCAAGAAACACAAGTTTAGATGGGAATTGCTTATGCTTTAGTATCTTTGAATGTGATATTGCTCCGGGACTGGGCCCATGGAATGCTGGCTGATATTACAGTTACAGAACAGTCCCTAGAATTGGATCCCTTTCCTGAAGATGATGAAAAACATCTTAAAGCGTCAAAACAATTTTCCTTTTTTTAATACTATTTAGGCCTTAGGTCAACACCATGCTTTTCAGTGAGAAGAAGGAAAAGGGAGGTGGGAGAAGCAGAGTCAAAGATCCAGAAAGGCTCTAGAAGCAGGTTCCTGGATTGGTTTTGGTCACCAACCAACCACATTGACCAAGAGCCATTAATTTTCATGGTGACCCTAGGAAACCAAATAACCATATAAACTGTAGGTAAAATTCTTAGGCTGGTAGGGGCAGAACATTCTGGAAATATTGACTGTGGGAAAGGATATCCCATCACAGATTTTTACCATAATGGCACCCAACTACCCATGCCACCCCATGTCCAGGCATTTCTGCAACATGACATCATCACTCTTTTCAACAATAGGCGGCTCCATTGTTCCACCCTCTTGAATCTGGGCTGCCCTTGCCACTTGTTTTGACCAATAGGATGTGGCAGAAGTGATGTTGTACAACTCCTGAACCCTGGGCCTTAAGAGACCTTGCAGCTTCTGCTGTCACCCTCCTAGAACCCTGAGACGTCTCTGCTGTCAAGAAGCCCAGTGTTGCCTATGGGAGGAAGAGAAGGCGTGTGGTGGAAAGCTGAGGCATCAATTACCAGACGCATAAATGAAGCCACTGGGCTCTCCAGCCTCAGTCAAACTGTTAAATGACTGTGGCCACACGAATGACCCCAGGCAAGACCAGCAGAAGAACCAGCCAGATTGCCAACCCAGCAAATGAGGAGACAATAATAAATCATTGCTGTTTGGGAGTGGTTGGTTTCTCAGCAATTGGTACCTAAAAAGTTCTCCCAATGTCCCCAGGAACAAATTGTGCAAAAAATAGCTCACACAGGTGGAGAAGGCAGCTGTGTCCTCCTCACCGTTTCTCTTTCTCCTAGGCCCACAGCTCAATCTGGGTCTCAGGTAGTCAAAACTCTGAGGTTAGTAAAATGTCTTTGGCCCATTTTTGGTTCTTGTTAAGCATTCTTCCTTTCCCTCCCACAGCAACTTCTAAAATTCCAGGGCCACCATGGGGGTAGCTGGTGACCACCAACCTTCTAACAGGCAGGACACCATGTTCCAAGAGGGCCTCCTCTTCTGGCCCACAAAAACTTTTCTGCCTTAAATACCCTGCTCCCACCTCACAGTCACAGGGAAATTGGCTCAGATCTGTTGATTTACTAAGGTGTGAATGACCGATAAAATGTTTCAACAGTATTTATTAATGATGATATTGTGAGAATCCTGTGTACTTTAGGCATATACCACTGCTAAGTTTACACTGACCAGGTAATGGGGACACGGAAGGAAAAAGAATCAGAGCCTTGAAGGGATTTGCCTCAGGGCATGGAGCCAAGAAAGACAGGGCTCAAGTCTTTCAGACTCGGAAGAGTGTTTTTCCAGTGTTTAACATCGCCTGATCTATAGGTGTGACCTAGGACACCTAATTTCAGAAACTGTGCCAGGGAAAGGAAGAAGGTCACTGGAGCATGTTTAGTCATTCAGTAAATATTCATGCGCTCGCTGTCTGTAGGGCACCGTCTTAGCCAGAGAGCTATATATAAGAATCACTGATGATTTCTGAGCAAGTGAGCTCATGATGATATTCTAGTCCCCTGGAAGATCATTCTTCCAGTAACCTAGGTGAAGGGATTAGAATATCGGGTACGCAATTAGCAGGCTACTTCAGTGCCTGAACAGGCAGGTTAGAAAGTTGAGAAGTTGTTGGCCGGGTGCAGTGGCTCATGCCTGTAATCCCAGCACTTTTGGAGGCCAAGGCAGGTAGATCACGAGGTCAGGAGATGGAGACCATCCTGGCTAACACGGTGAAACCCCGTCATCTCTACTAAAAGTACAAAAAAAATTAGCCGGATGTAGTGGCGGGTACCTGTAGTCCTAGCTACTTAGGAGGCTGAGGCAGGAGAATGGCGTGAACCCGGGAGGCAGAGCTTGCAGTGAGCCGAGATTGCGCCACTGCACTCTAGCCTGGGTGACAGAGCGAGACTCCGTCTCAAAGAAAAAAAAAAAGTTGAGAAGTTGTTGGGGGGCAAAAATTCACAGAATCATAGTTATGTCTTGAGAGATGGGATTTACAACCTGTTCTCCCTGATGACATATAATAATAAGCCTTTGTTATGAACAGAGTCAGGCCAAGCTCTAGAATCAGACAGAAGTGGACTTGGATTCCTATTCCTTCAATAGCTGTATAACTTTGTCCAAAATGTTGTGCTTTCTAAATCTCAATTTCCCCATATGTAAAATGGGGCTCATAATGATACTAGCCTCGGAAGATGGTTGGTTGCGAGTATTGAGCATCATCACATAGGCAAAGTGCTAAGTTTGTGCCTGGTTTATAAACATCCAGCAAGTGGTGGTTATTTTCATTGTTGCTCTGCTTGTATATGAACGTTTTCCCCACTTGCAAGCTTTTGCTGTGTGTCCATGTCCTCTTTCCTTTACCTCCATTGATGAGGTGTCATTGGGGTGCGTTTGAATGATTGGTCCGGCATTGCAGGGCCTTTGAGAAAACTCCGTAAATATAATCTTGGGTGCTCCCAACTTCCATGCATTTTGCCTATTGGTTTGACTGTGATTTTAAGAAGACTTACTGAGTATCCAGCATTACCCTTGGGTCTGTATGACACATATTTTGATTTAAGCAACTCAATTATCTGAGAAACTCAGGACATCTCAGGTTCTGGAAATTTGCCTCAAGGGATTAACCAGTGTAATGGGGGAAGGTAGCACTCCTATTCCCTCCCACTGCACACTCCTCTGAAATATCAAAGTTTTTCCCAGTGTTTGAATTGAGTCATACGTCAAGAAAAGCACATTGCATTCCTTTGACATAAGACAAATGCCATATGTTAAGTTTATTTTTAAATGGTGGATAAGAACGGGGAAACCATGTTCCGGTCTGAGAAAATATTGATGCTGTGGTGTTGGTGAGGCAGGTTATGGTTTAATTCTTACCTGTGGATTAAAGAATGAAAAATGAACCCACATCCACGGCCTGACATCTGTGTAAATGGTACGTAGGGATGGAGGCCTGCCTGCCTGCCTTATGTTCTTGGGATAAAGTAAATATTGAAAGGCTTGACATCTTTCCTAAGCCTAACAAAGTTGGCACAGCTGGGGCCCAGATGCACCGCAGGGTGGGTGGAAGGTCTTGGGTGGGGTAGACAAGGCAGAAGTGAGTCGATGCCTTGGAGTTTAGGGACATTGGAAGAAATAGTGGGAAAAGGCTGCTTTTACCCAGAATTGTCCTTATGCACAATTGGAAAGTGGATGAAGTTGGAGTTTGAGCTGTCCCTTGTTGTGCTGGACCCCTGTTAACCTCAACAACGATGGCATCATGTTCAAGAAGCCAAAGAGACATGGAGCCAGCAGATGAGACACAGGGTTTTATTAGTGGGAAACTTATACACAGGGACGGTCCAGCGACGGCAGACTGGGCAGAAGAACCACAACCACTTGCAAAAAGCATGCAGTTTATATAGCATTTTCAGTTAGCACCCTCTGCCTAACAACCTCCACCTGACAACCTTCAATTAACCCAAAACAAAGGGCCCGGATCTCCTGTACAGCTTACATTCCACAGGATGGATCCAAGGGCTTCAAATGTGCCTCACAGACAAGGAACAAATCTCCCATTTGGCCACTCCTGGATTCCTTAGCTGGGAACTCCAGACACACATTCAGGTGCCATACAGGGTCATTTTCAGGGTAAGCTTAAGCAAGTTATTGCCGTCAGGTGTATCTGCCATACATCCCTCCACCCATCCCCTTTCTGGCCATCCTACCAGCTCACTCCTCATTCTATATTCCACTCCCACCCTTCTCAATATTTGCAGTCTCTCTTAATACAATCATGAGGGAAGTCTGGAAGTATCCCTTGAATCTAAAAATGCAGATGCCCCACACCACCTCATCTGTTTCCATCTCAGCATCATCCTACCTGCACCTTGGCAAGGAGATTTGGTCTCATGTTTGTCACCACAAGCAATTGAAACAACTGAAATATCTGGCAACAGATGAAATAAGGCATGGTAATTTTGTATTGGTTCTGAGATATCTTGTTTGTAAAATGGTATTAATATTGGCTGCTTATTTCATGGAGTTCCTTGAAGATTAAATAAGAACAGTTCTTGGCAAACAGCAGTCTATAAATTTTAGCTACCAGTATGATTATTCTACTTTTTGCTACTACATGAAATACTGTGCAGCTGTTTTTTTGTTTGTTTGTTTTTGTTTTTTTTTTTTTAAAGATCTATGTTCTTCTATAGGAACAATGATATTAAGGGCAAAAGAATGCAAATGAAAACAGTAAGCACAGTATACGATTTTTATTTTTATTCAAAACAGCACCAATTGCCTGCCAAGAACACACTTGCCCAGCTTATCTCATTTTTACCAGCCTCTCAGACATTCAAGAGGAACTTGAAAATAAAAAATGTACAGGAATAGCATTTATATGTTTAAAAAATTCTTCACAAAACAAAATTGTACAGTCTTGGGATATACATATGTGTATAAAAACATAAAAAACTCTCAGCAAAAATACAGATCAAACTCCTAAAGAAGTAAAGTGAGATGAGGCACGGTGGCTCACGCCTGTAATCCCAGCACTTTGGGAGGCCGAGGCAGGCGGATCGCTTGAGGTCAGGAGTTTGAGACCAGCCTGACCAACATGGTGAAACCCTGTCTCTACTAAAAATATAAAACTTAGCTGGGCATGGTGGCGTGCACCCGTAGTCCCAGCTACATGGGAGGCTGAGGCAGGAGAATTGCTTGAACCCAGGAGACAGAGGTTACAGTGAGCTGAGATGGCACCACTGCACTCCAGCCTGGGTGACAAAGCAAGACTCCATCTCAAAAAAAAAAAAAAAAGAAGAAGAAGAAGAAAAGTGGATGAAATTTGGGGCTTTCTGTGTTTCTTTAATCTCTTAAAAAATTGAAGGGGTGTGTGGGTTGGGGTTAGAGAAAGGAATGATTTCAGTCTCATTCTTAATGGTTTTTGTTTTGTATAGGAGTATATATTTATATACCTGTTACTTGTGCCATCAAAAAATACTTCAAAGGAGAAGGAGCAACCCGTGCTCAGGTGTTCACTTTTAACCAAGTCAGGTGTTCGTTCTTGAGTAGGCATGACCTGAATCTTACAATCTCAGAAGAGGAGGGCCCCACAGTGACCTTCTAGAACAGGTGTGTGATCTACACGTGAGGGAACCGAGGCAACTAGCTTAAGGTCACATAGCAGAGGCAGTAGGGAGGGAAGAGGGTTCGGAAGGAACAGGTGGCTAGCGTTGGGGTAGGGAGGAGTAGTTGGATAAAAACTAGCTAATGTTGCAGAGCAGCTAAGGTTAAGGGGGCCTGGAGGCTGGAAGAAAGGAAGATGAACTAGAAGGATGTTAAAAGGTTTTGTAGCTGAAGCACACAAAAGTAAAAATGTAGCATGCAAGTTTCTCAGGCTTTTCACTTCCCACTGCTTACTGAGCTGAGTGGCTTCTGGGTTTGCCTGCTTGCCATCTAGGGCCTTTGGTGGTGTTAATGCTGGGAACAGCAGAAAGATAATTTTAAAAATCCAGAAAAGCTTGAAATCTTTACATTATAAAAGACCAAGACTCTCATGAAAGAAAATACCAGATCCAAAATGTCAAAAAATATCCAGAAAAATCTTGAAATCCTACATTAGAAAAGACCAAGACCCTCATGAAAGAAAATACCAGATCCAAAATGTCAAAAAATATCCAGAAAAATCTTGAAATCTTACATTAGAAAAGACTACGACCCTCATGAAAGAAAACACCAGATCCAAAATGTCAAAGGTCAGAAGTCAAGAAAGAACCATGCTAGAGGGAGTCTGGAAAGCGTGGAGGTTTTAGGGAGATTTAACAAGAGTTGGCTGCACTCCAGAGACAATGGGATAAAAGGCAGAAAAGAGAACTTTATAACATTTCTGTGAGTTAAAAATGTAATCCCCTTTGCTCATTGTTTCTCGAGACTTCAGTAAAAATTTAAATTGTTCTTCGATATTTTCTGGATGTCAGACTTCATGCTGAATTGTAATGTATTGAATGGGACAGTAGACCAAGTTCCTAATGATGGCACTAAAAATTACCACTGCTGATGGAACTGGAAGGAGATAAACAACACTCTGAAATGCCAAGTTAGTATTAGGAGTATTAGAAACAGATCCTGTCTCCAAATTGTATCTCCCAACCATCTTCACTCCTTGCTCTCATCCCTTTGTTTCTCAGGCAAATATAAAAATGACATGGTGGTCATATAAAGTCCACAATTGAAACCACTTTTTTTCCAATGTGATTTTTAGAAAGGATTTCATAACAGCACCATTTGCCTACCAGGAACACGCTTACCAATTTTTGATTCTCATCTCCGTAAGCCTCTGAGACTTTCAGTGAAACTAGAAAATGGAAATATGTAAAAACAGCACATGTCAAATCATCGCAACTTGGAAGAATAAAATATTCTCTCTCTCTCTCTCTCTCACACACACACACACACACACACACACAAAAACATGAGGAAGGGGGAAAAAAACCAACACATGTCCTTCATTTGTGCTGGCAGAGTACCAGGTGGGGGTGCTTAGGGACTTACTAAATTTGGTGCCCTGTTGAAAGTGTAAGGTTTTTCTACTTTGTTACAAGCAGCCACTGCAGAGTGTTGGTTTATCCGCCCTTGGTGACCTCAGCCTGGTGAATGGGTTTTATGTACTGCATTTTCCAAACAGATCAGAATATGCATTGATGTTTATGTGCCAAAAATTACCTGGGTGGCACCTTCCTATAAGAATGGAAATGATTCTCCTGAATCCCGCACACGTTGAACGAAGAATAAACAACCTTATTGAAAGAGTCTACATGACCTGGAATGCTAAAAGCCTTTGGTTTGCTTGCTGTAGTGCAAAAATATGAGAAATATTTAATGTTTAAAAATACACAATGGTATCATAATTTTGCTGCAGGTTCAAAGGCAGCACAATATAACTTAGTGTATTTAAAATGTAATGTCATTGTATATTTTCAAAATGCAAACAGCAGAGAGTTTGATAAATAGCTAGAGAGCACCAGACCATATCTTATCCTTATAAAAGTGTCTCCTATGAATGCTCACTGTATCTGTCAGAACATTCTTAATATGCTCCATAGCTGAATGTGCAGACAGCAACTCTATAGAAATGTATACACCTACTTGGTGTGCGGTCTATGTCGATTCCAAGTGAAGCTTATATAAACTTCAGATGCCCAGCCTTTTGCTTTTGGAAACACATCTAAATGTTTATAATTTTCTAGATCTCTTCTATACCCAGGGTTTTAAAAATTTTATTTTTGACACAATATTCCTGTTTTTTAAATAATCAAACCAAGTTATTTATAATATATCTTGATCTGTTTTAATCTGTGTTTGATGTTTAATTGTGTATTTAAAACTATATGGGTTTTATATCATAAAATTGATATATGGTCATTATAAAATAGAATTTGTATAGTGTATGTTTAATTCAACCACAAGTAACAAAGACATAAATATGGGGATTTATCGGCTCTTGTAAAGCCTGGAACCAGGAACCAGGCGGCAGAGCAGCACTATCTAATAGAACTTTCTGTGATGATGGAAATGTTCTATTATTTGTCTTGTCCAGTTTAGTAGCCACTAGTCACAGGTAGCCATTGAGTACTTTAAATGTGGCTTAGTAGGGTTGAAGAATTAAACTTTTTATTTTATGTTATTTTAATTAATTTAAAATATTCATATGTGGCTACTGCTACCATCAGAGAAAATGGCAAAAGTGGTAGCAGGTTGGTATGAAGGAGACTCATGGTCCTTCATCCTAGTGTTCTCCCGTCCATGGCTTCTGCCCTCCAGATCTCCTCATGGTCCAAGATGGCTGCCAGGACCATACCACGAATCCACATTCTAAGCAGCAGAAAGTAACATAGGCAAAAGGGCAAGTCCCTTCCCTTTCTAGAAGGCCTTTTTAGCTGTCATATACAACACTTCTACTTGCCTAGAACTTAGTCTTATGACTACATCAAGCCATAAGAAGTCTGGAAAATATTTGGGGTTTGTTTTCTATGTGTTTTTGTTGTTATTGTTGTTGTTGTTCTGTTTTGGTTTGATTTTGTTGTTTTTTGACTGAAGAAGGGATTCGAGAGCAGGTAGTTCACAGGCCCTGCCACAAAAAGTTGCACAGTTCATCATTCCCTCCCATTCCTGCAATCCCCAACCCAAACCCCTTACTAGTCCTCAGAGATAACTGCCATTAATAACATTGGTTGTAACCATCTGGCAAATTCATTTGTACACAAACGTATACTGTTTTTACATTATGCATTATTTACAACATATCTTGGATGGCTTTCGATGATAGTATATATAGATCTACGTAGTTCTACTTCATTCAATAGACAATAAATTCCACGAGGGCAAGAACTGGGCCTGCTGTATTCGTCTTTGTGCCCTACATATAGTAGACAATGAAAGAAATCAGCACCACTGTGTCTCAATTTATGGATGTACCATAATTTATTTAATCCATTCTTTTATCCTAACCCTCCAAATAACAAACCCTCCTGAGAAAAAACAACTTTGCTTTATTCTCAGTGAACTCTGCAGCATTAACTAAATTAGCTATGCCCCTGACAATCTAATTTTCTAATTGTCTTTCCAATCAACTGCAAAAATTGATTGTCTCCACTCTTTTGTGATTTGATTCTGTTGCTATAACAACTCAAAAATATGTATCCGTGTATCTGTTACTCCAGCCATGAAGATATGTGTGGATTTAGAGGCAGCACCAGCTAAGGAAAGAATCAAACTGGTTAAAAATTCTCTTAAGAAAAGAAATAAATCACTTCTTTGTGTTTTCCAGACATCCCCTAGTACAGATATATTCTACAACTGGAGAAAAATGGTTATGATTAAGGCTTAGAAGTGGAGTGCAGTGAAGGAACTTTAGGGAAGGCTGACAACCACCCCCTCTGCTGATCCCGGTGGAATTTTGCATGGATGATGAGTAAAAAGTATAGCTGAAGAAACAGAGAGATAGTTTGGCAAACAGGAAAGAAGCAAGAACCTCTGACTTCATTTTCTTATCATTCAAAGGGTGACAGTGTCCCTTGCATCGTGTCCAGCATCATGGTGTGAATTCAATGAAATCATCAATGTACTTACCTATCATATGTTGCCTGGCACATAGCAGCACTCACACAATCAGAGCTGTGGAAAATATTCACGTGTTTCCCACACACTGGAATGGGTCCTAAGAATCACTAAGTCCATTTAGGGAGAAAGATTTTTCTTTTTTTTCCCCTTTTTGAGACAGAGCCTCACTCTGTCACCCAGGATGGCGTACAGTGGCGCAATTATCGGCTCACTGCAACCTCCACCTTAGGGAAAGAGATCTTTACAACAGTCTCTACCATACTGAGTAACTGAGACTGTTAGGGCCTGCAATACAGCATATTTTCATTTCTCTATAAAGGCATCCTTACTGATATATAGTCCATACCTATTTGGGTATCCCCTTTACTAATTGATTAAGGCATTCTTGATACCTAGAGGACATAAAGACCAGCACAATATGCAGGATAGCGGCAATCCACTAGGCCAGAAAGAAGCTCCACATTACAGACACCAGGAAATGTTTCTAAACCAGAGATCTCTCTCAGTCATCTGCACCAGAAATCCTTAGGGCTGCTAGTTAAAATGTAAATTCCTGGGGCCCAATTAAACATGCAGAATCAGCATTCATAGGGGTGAGGTCTACAGGCCTCCAATTTAACAAGGTCATTTTTGTGCATAGAAAAATTTAAAAATCATTGTCCAAGAGGGACTTAAATTGAATAACTAAATTGAATAACTGGATGCTTTTTAGAACCTATCTTGTTGAAGTGACAGAGCTGACACACTAGAATACAAAGAGGAGTAACACAGGTACCCTCTCCTCAAGAACACAGTGTCATGAGCACAGAATGGAGATGAGTAGGAGGAGAAACAGCAGAAAGGAAGGAGGGATTAACTCTTTAAGACATTGCTAGGGAAAGCTTTAAAGAACAGGTGATATCTGAGCTAGGCTTTGAAGGCTGAACAAGAGTTCACCAAGTTGCCGAGCTGGCACAACACATATTTTAGGGAAGTATTTCTCAGACGTTACTGCATATAGGAGTTGCCTGGGGAGCCTGTTAAAATGCAAGCTCTATTTCAATCAGTCTGGGGTAAAGCTCCCAGATGGTGCTGACGTTCCATGGACCACATTTTGAGTAGCAAAGCTCTAGAGAAAGAAATGGCATAGTCATAATGAATCAGACAAGTGTGTATTAGTATGTTCTCATGCTGCTAATAAACACATACCCAAGACTGGGTGATTTTTAGAGGAAAGAGGTTTAATGGACTCACAGTTCCACATGGCTGGGGAGGCCTCACAATCATGGCAGGAGGCAAAGGAGGAGCAAAGTCAAGTCTTACATGGTGACAGGCAAGAGAGCATGGGCAGGGGAACTCCCCTTTATAAAACCATCAGATCTCATGAGACTTATTCATTATCATGAGAACAACACGGGAAAGACCTGTCCCCGTGATTCAATTATCTCCCACCAGGTCCCTCCCATGACACGTGGGAATTATGGGAGCTACCGTTCAAGATGATATTTGGGTGGAGACACAGCCAAACCATACCAGTTTCCATTCTTCTGATAGTGAGGCAGGAATTACATAGTTTGTTGCCACCTTTTTGACTTCTCTTATGGAGAACCAATTGACCTCTTCCCTTACTACTCAGGAATATCATTAACCATCATTAAATACACCCCTTAGGCATCTCACCCTAGACCCTGCTACATGGAGTTACCTGAGGAAAAAGCAACTCAATCTAAAACCAATATCAGCAATTCTAAGCATTCAGTAAACTGGCCAGTACACTTTAGTCGTTATTGTTTTACATCTGTTTTCCTATATCTTTTACTCTTCTGTCCTTCACCTCAGCCACAGATTTACTTCTTTTTTTTTTTTTTTTTGTATCCTCAAATTAAGGAACAACAGAACATACTTTCTCCAATACAAATTCTCAGTGCTCCCCAGGTCTCACCTATATGCCACACCTTGGGGAAGCTGCCAGAGATTGACTCTCTCTTTGACTTTGTTATGTTCTCAGAAATTCCCCCTGTAATTACAGCTCTAAGCTTAACCTTTCTCCTGATCTCTAGACTGTCCTGCCAACAGAGATACAGTGAAACGGTATGGAACATACACAGTGGAACAGAGGATACTGATGGAACAGTGTTTATAAGCACAAAGTTTGGGAGTACACAATCCTAGATAAAATCCTGGCTCTGGAATTAACTGCGTGACCTTCGGCAAATTACTTCATCTCTTTGAGCCTCGGTGTCTTCCCATATAAAATGAGAATAATAAAAGCCCTTATCTCATAGTATTTCTGAAAGAGTTAAAAAACCAAACCTAAGTAAAGGCCCCAGTACCTGGGTTGTCAGAGTTATTTTTAAAAAAAAGTCGTAGCTATCATCATAATCAGACTCACTCTCCCTACTGTATAACCTCCACCATCACCTCCATTTCAGTTCCAATCCCTATACTGACCCAGATGCCCAGTTCACATACCCGAACACCCTACATCCATTCACCTTCACAGTGCCTTCTATTACCCATAGGTACTACCCTGTTTTTGTTTTGTTTTGTTTTTTGTCTGAAGCCATTTTTCTGCTTGTGTATTGCTTCTAAAAGACTCAATCTTGTTTGCAGAGAAGGACAAATATACCCACATAAGCCACGTTTGCTATCTCACCATGTTTTATTATAAGCCTTATAGACAATCACAACAGGCGAGGGAAAAGGCAGCCTGGGAGAAAATATTCCTCGATGCACTTGCCAAGCCAAGGTGTGGCCATGACAACCTGTGTACACACGTGGATACCACTGAGATTTTTCTGTTTAGGATTTGGCTTGCGTAACTACTGATCATATCTCATCTGTCTCATATAGTTGAAGTAATTAGCTAACTACTGTTCTGTGTCCTGCAGTGCACTTGCATATTGCCATAATGACAGGCATTCCAACCTTTTGCAAGTTTGCCACTTATATCAAGATGGACTGAGGACACTTAAGCTGAATCTCGAAACACTTAAATAGTTAACCAATTTATTGTGAAATCAGTTCGCCCTTCCACACTTAACTCTGTAAAGTGTCTCAATTCATCGTATCTGGAGATTCAATGTAGCACATGTGTTGGAAAGGAGAATTTTTTCTTTGTGCAGCATGTTGTCTTTTCTCCTGGAATAGGACAATGGGTAAGTAATGGATTATCAGGAGAAGAGAGAAAACTGACTTCCAATTAGTTTTCTTCCTCCTAGTGATTTAGGAGAGGTGAACTTTACTTCCTAAGCTGGTATTTTTCAAACTTTCAAAGATTCATTCCAAAAAATGTTCCTGTGAGCCTCCTATGCATGTGAATAGGATACACTGGGGATACACTGATCCCAGCGCACCTCCAGGATTTCTCTGTACAAAGCTCCATGGGCAGCATCTGACTGGAACTGAGAGAGCCGTGGCACCATCCACAAAGCCTCATGTGTACAGCAAGGGTGTACACCAAAAGGTGCTGTTTCTCCTTTAGTTACTTATTTGAGGCAATTTGGGGTGAAGGTCCTGACCAGCATCATTTCAACTCCATTTTCCTACTATGAGCCTTAGAAGAGGGGCTGAAGCTACTCCTTGGCTCTGCTACTAATAGTTAAACAAAACAAACATGATGCCTCCTATCACAGGGCTTATAGTCTAGTGAGGGAAGAAACAGACAATGAATGAGGAAGCAAACAAAAAATTGAATAAAGATGGTGAGAAGTGTTATTAAGGAGATGAATAGGTAGTGTGATAGAGAATAATGAGGAAGACCAGGGCAGGTGACATATAAGGAGAATTTTGAAAATGAAGCATCAGGCATACAAAGAACAGAGGAACAGGTCTGTGAGCATGTAGAAGGCACATGAGCCTAGAGGTGAGAGCAGAGTTGAACCTGCAGTGTGGGAAGCCGGGAATAAGTAGCACTAGATGAGGTTGGAGAAGAGGACAGAGCCACATCCCACAAACGACATGTAAGTAACGGGTTTGTATGTATAATAGAAAGCCACTCAAAGATTTTGCAGAGCAGGACTCCTCCCTTTTTTATTACGTGAAATCTTACTTGTAAGACCAATATTTTAAATGATTAAAGCAGACTAACTCAGATTGAAGCAAGGATGGATACGCAGAGCCTGCCAAAGAGGTGTTCTCCTCCCAGGCTCACTCTTGAGGCACCTCCCTGAGCCCTTAGCTCTGCAGGCCACAGTTAGCTCACCATTCTAGGCAAAGGGGAGCCAGAGCTGATATGTAAGACAGATAATGATTTCAACTAGGGGTGAGTGAAAAGACTGGCATCGGGACCTAGAGTCACCCTGCTCTGCAGAAAACAGATTTGAAATGATGCTGATCAGGGCAGTCACATGATTTCTGTTAGCATTGTTCAGCATCCCAAGCCAGGATTCGAGGAAGTGGACGGCTGGAGTTGGGTAAGACAGTTGCAACAGAGCTCTAAGATGTTGGTTATAGGTCCTAGTTTGCTAGGAAAGAAGAAAATAACTCAGGGGAGGATTGGAGGGAGAAAGGAAGTCAAGGAAATAGAGGCCCTAGGAGATCAAAGGGAAGATTAGCTGGGCAAGTACAAGGAAAAAGCAGAAGAAGAGAGTGCCAGGGGTATTGGGTAGAGATGTTTTGGGTGACAAGATCCAAAATGCAGCTTGTGACTGGGAGTGGTGGCTCACACATGTCATTGCAGAGCTTTGGGAGCCGAAGGCAGGAGGATCACTTGAGGCCAAGAGTTTCAGACCAACTTGGGTAACATAGCAAGACCCCATCTCTATAAAAAAAAATTTTTTTAAATAGCTGGATGTGGTGATAAATGCCTGTAATCCCAGCTACTCAGGATGCTAAGGCAAGAGGATGACTTGAGCCCAGGAGATCGAGGCTGCAGTGAGCTATGGAGTACCACTCCACTCCAGCCTGGGCAACAGAGCAAGACCTGGTCTCAAAAAATAATAATTTTAAAAATAAATAACTAAACGAGAGAGAGAGAGAAAAAAAAACAGGCTGGGCACAGTGACTCATGCCTATAATTCCAGCACTTTGGGAGGCCAAAGTGGGTGGATCATTTGAAGCCAGGAGTTCGAGACCAGCCTGGCCAACATGGTGAAATGCCATCTCTAACGAAAATACAAAAATTAGGTGGGCATGGTGGCATGTGCCTGTAGTCCCAGCTACTTGAGAGTCTGAGGTATGAGAATCACTTGAATCACAGAAGCTGTAGTGAGCCAAGATCACGCCACTGCACTCCAGCCTGGGCAAAAGAGCGAGAATCTCAAAAAAAAAGAAAGAAAAAGAAAAAACAAATCGTAGCTTGTGTATTACTAAGACAAGTGCAGTTAAAGGTTGGTGGAATGTAAGAGACCCAGGAAATGTGAAGTCATTGGCTGACTGAGCAGTAGGAGTGCTGATGTCACGCAGGAGACGGTAGGAAGGATGGACAGAACTGTAGGCTGGGTATGGATGAGAATTCATCAATGTATCACGGTGACAACAGTGGGAAGAGGGTGAAAGAGCTGAGTTATGGAGTCTTAAAGAGCAAAGCTTATTTGTTTTAATTTAATCAGTATTTCAGACACCCAAAAGTGTATTTAAAAAGGTATTTATTATCCTTTGTAACTGTCACTCAGCTTAAGAAAGCTTTATACCAACACTGTTGCAGCCCCCTGTGTAAATCCTCATGCATTTGTTCTCCTTTCTACTCTCACCAATATAACCACTGTTCCAATATGATGCTCATTATTTCCAAGCATTGCTTTACTTTTTTACTACATATAAAGTTTCCTTAAATGAAGCTTTGTTTTCCATGATATACTATGTATTTGTTCACAATATGCTTTTTTTTTTAGTTGGAATTTCATTCTTGTTGCCCAGGCTGGAGTGCAATGGTGTGATCTCGCCTCACCACAACCTCTGCCTCCTGGGTTCAAGCAATTCTCCTGCCTCAGCCTCCCGAGTAGCTGGGATTATAGGCATACGCCACCATGCCCAGCTAATTTTGTATATTTAGTAGACAGAGTTTCTCCAGGTTGGTCAGGCTAGTCTTGAACTCCCAGCCTCAGGTGATCCGCCCACCTTGGCTTCCCAAAGTGCTGGGATTACAGGCCTGAGTCACTGCACCTGGCCCACAGTATGCTTTTATCATTAAACAGTAAATTGTGAGATTCATCCAAGTTGAATATATATAATATACAATGTAATATACATTATATATAATGAACATAAAATGCAATATATATTATATATTATAAATATGTATAATAT